>NC_036853.1:43879734-43926680 GCF_002910315.2 Salvelinus sp. IW2-2015
GAGAGCCAGAAGGAGGTAGACAGAGAGGGTAAGAGAGAGAGAGAGGTAGACAGAGAGAGAGAGAGAGAGACAGAGGATAGAGAGGAGTAGACGAGAGAGAGAGAAGGTAGACAGAGAGAGGAGGTAGACAGAGAGAGAGGCTAGACCAGACACGCGAGAGATAGGTAGAGCAGAGAGGAGAGGTCAGAGCAGAGAGAGAGAGGTAGACAGAGAGAGTGACACGAGAGAGAATGAGACGACGAGAAGAGAGACCCGACGGTAGACAGAGAGAGAGTAGAAGAGAGAGATGAGAGTAGACGAGAGAGAGAGATGAGGAGAGCGAGAGAGACGAGACAGAGAGAGATTGAGACGAACGAGAGAGCGAAGAGAGGGTAGACATGAGAAGAGAGAGAGACAGAGAAGAGAGAGAGAGAGAGGGTAGACAGAGAGCAGAGAGAGAGCGGAGACAGTGAAGAGAGAAAGCGCGTTAACAGAGAGTGAGCTCTCTCTCTCTCTCTCTCTCTCTGTCTACCGCTCTCTCTCTGTCTACCGCTCAGCCATATATTTCCTGTGTTTTGAGGGGTGCAAAAACCACTTGTCATTTAAATCTCTTACTCTGGTGACTCTTTCTCACACTTGCTAGTGCCGTTCGTGTTTTCTCATTGACACGAGGACCGCATTAACGTTTATATTGACCTGTCAAACACACTCTGGTAATAGCTGAAATGGGCTCAATGGAATACATTTGTTTTTCCGTTGCCTCTATAAGAACGCTAACAATACGTCTGGGATTTAACACACTGTCTCGACAGTTGCATCACAAGAAAGATGTCTTATTTTGGTAGGTTTAGACTTATGTGCATTTGAAAAAAAAGTTATGCTTTAGTTCAAATGTTTCCAAATTAGAGGTGCTGAAATTAAAGGTACTTCTGAAAATGTATAGTGATACATTGTTTGCGAGATCAGACATTTTAAGTATGTATAGATGGGCGTAATCTAGAGCCAAGCATTTGATTTTAAAAATGCATGGTTGTCCTCCTCACGACACACTTGTTGAATTATGCAAGAGAATGTGACAACAGTAATGAATAACTAATGAGGCTGTCTAGACAGCGCAGGGGAGTGCAGGTTGGCCTAGAGACAGAGCATGTTTTTGTTGCCGGTTTTAGTCCTGTTCCACCCCTTTATATAAAATGTATTAATGAATGCAAATACACCCAGGCAAATGACGCACATAATATTGTTTATTTTATCACAAAGTATTTTTTTTAAACCTGGGGGGGAAAGGTGTTTTACAATAAATGTAAGGCCTGAATTCCTACCAAAATGCCTGAGATCCATTCGTTATTTGTCCGTGCCAGTAATATGTTTTATGTGCTATAATTCAGTCAATCTGATTTTGATTTATAGCATTCGAAAAAGTATTGCAGTATTTTCACTGTTGCATTTATCTGAATTGTTATTGAAACCTTTTAACAATTTCCATGAACGTTACTACTCCCACGCTCTCTCGCCCCCTCTGGCGCTGATATGGTAGAGAGAAGGATGAATGAACCAACACGTTTTCATTAGAAAGCAGGGTCAGAGTTGCGGTTTGTAGCTGTGTGTCTGTGTCCACAGGGGACTCCATGCAGTACGGCGTCTACCCAGCCGAGAGGGACTGCTACCAGACCATGAACTCCACCTACAAGGCCCAGAGGTACACGCGCGCACACATTAACTGATGTAATCACACACAGACGGATAAATACACACATGTAAACACACACAGCAACCACATAGAATGGAAGACGTACTCTTATGGTCATTTAGCAGACTATTTTATTTTAAGCTACTTACAGTTCAACCCACAACTGTAGTGTGGCAAGCACGGCCATTCTCTAACCAACTGTATCGCTCTTAGTGTTTCAAGAAGTGTACTATCGTTCTAAAAGTCCTTAGGATCAAAGTGTTTTTGTCATTATCAACCCTAATGGAGAAGTCAAAATTCCAATAATAATGATGATCATTTATGTACATTTTTTAAGTGTTTTTCATTACACACAATCTCAACGTGCTATATCTGTCCCCTGGCGTGCAGCATGAATAACCTGTACAGGAAGGAGCCTTGCCAAAGCCCAACAGAGCCCGCCCCGGTGCCCCCCAGCTTTGCCCCCAGTTTCGCTTCTGTAGCAGCCCGCATGGACAGAACCATGGGTGAGTGAAGTGCTCAGTCAATAAATGTTGACATACCTGTACATCAGAACCCGTGTGTAAAATGTATTGTCTATTATAAATAGTACGTTGATCTCAAAGGGAAGTGCTATAAAATCAAGGGTATTGTATTGTTTGTCATTGCTTGAATGCGTTTTGCAAATGAGTGCGATTGCTGTAAATGTTTGGTGTCGTAAATCGGGGATGGCCAATGCTCTTTCTGGACAGCCAAGTACGCAGGCTTTTTCTCCAACCCTACTACAAAGCCTGCGTTAGCGCGTTTCTAACAGGGTAAGCTGTATCTTAATTGTTTCCCCTCTTCTCTCTCAGATGTGGCGGGCCACTATTTGCCTGAGGAGACGTGGTCGGCACCCTCCGTGCCCCTCACCAATGAGTTCAGGTACAACACCTCAGAGGCCGTGCCCTACGTACCTCAAGCCTCAGCCCCCGCCCCCTTCAACGGGTACGTCACTAAGCCAAGGCGAAATGTACTAGTTGTGTCTTTTTGTACAGTCATGTTGTAGCTTAGGAAGCCATTTTGATTGTCTGTCGATCATCCAGCTATTTTATACAGTAATCATGTGCCTATGAACCAGAGTTTATAGCACTGAGGCGGTGTGCCCTAGTAGGGAGTGCTCACCCTGTACTATTAGCTCAAACAAATAGAACGTTGTCATGTCTACCTACTTCTCATATCCTTCCCAATAAAAACAATCAAGCATGCCAGAAGTGCTTAAAAATTGCACACATTAACATATGTAGCCTAAGAAACAAGGTTCATGATATCAATAACTTGCTTGTAATAGATGACATTCAGATTTTGACCATCTCTAAAACTCACTTAGATAATACCTTTGATACAGTGGTAGCAATACATGGTTATAACATCTACAAAAAATACAGAAATGCCAATGGGGGTGATGTTACGGTCTGTATTCAGAACCACCTTCCTGTAAAGCTTAGAGAGGAACTCATGTTAAATACTGTTAAAGTATAATGGCTACAGGTTCATCTGCCTCACCTAAAGCCCATTCTTGTAGGAAGTTGCTATAGACCACAAAGTGCTAACAATCAGTATCTGGATAATATGTATGATTTGCTTGAGAATGTATGAGGTATCAACAGAGGTGTATTTTCTGGGTGACCTTAATATCGACTGGCTTTCATCAAGCTGCCCACTCAAGAAAAAGCTTCAAACTGTAACCAGTGCCTGCAACCTGGTTCAGGTTATCAATTAACCTTTACAAACAGCACAGGAATGAAATCATCAACATGTATTGATCACATCTTTACTAATGCTGCAGAAATCTGCTTTAAAACAGTATCAAAATGTATAGGATGTAGTGATCACAATATAGTAGCCATATCTAGGAAAACCACAGTTCCAAAGGCTGGGTCTAATATAGTGTATAAGAAGTCATACAATATGTTTTGTAGTTATTCCTATGTTGATTAAAAATTGTATGGTTTAGAGGAATGTGGCAAAAGGAATAGCAAATAAGTCTGGCTGCACAACCGATTGGCAAACGTACTGCAAATTGAGAAACCATGTGGCTAAATTGAATGAAAAGAAGAAGAAACTATACTATGAAACAAAGATAACTGAATGATGGTAATACCTTTTACAGCACCTTAATTGTAATTTAAGGCAAAAAGACACTCAGCTCCGTCGTTCATTGAATCAGATGGGTCATTCATCACAAAAGCCACTGATCTTGCCAACTACTTTAATGATTTGTTTTCATCGGCAAGATTAGCAAACTTAAGCATGACATGCCAGCAACAAACGCTGACACTACACATCCAAGTATATCTGACCAAAATATGAAAGCCAAGCATTGTAATTTTTTATTTCCGAAATGTGAGTCTGGAAGAGGTGAAGAAATGGTTGTCTATTAACAATGACAAGCCACCTGGGTCTGACAACTTAGATGGAAAATTACTGAGCATAATAGCGTACGATATTGCCACTCCTATTTGCCATATCTTCAATGTAAGCCTACAAGAAAGTGTGCTTTCAGGCCTGGAGGGAAGCAAAAGTAATTCCGCTACCAAAGTATAGTCCCCTTTACTGGCTCAAATAGCTGACCAATCAGCCTGTTACCAACCCTTAGTAAACTTTTGGGGAAAATTGTGTTTGATCAGATACAATGCTATTTTACAGTAAACAACTTGACAAGACTTTCAGCACGCTTATAGGGAAGGACATTCAACAAGCACAGCACTTACACAAATGACTGATGATTGGCTGAGAGAAATTGATAGCAAAACGATTGTGGGAGCTGTTTTGAGACTTCGGTGCGGCTTTTGGCATGATTGATCATAGTCTGCTGCTAGAAAAACACATTTGTTATGGCTTTACACCCCCTGCTATATTGTTGATAGAGTTAGCTGTTTAACAGAACAGAGGGTGTTATTTAATGGAAGCCTCTCCAACATAATCCAGGTAGAATCAGGAATTCCCCATGGCAGCAGTCTAGGCCCTTTCACTTTTTTCAGTCTTTACTAATGGCATGCCTCTATGTATGCGGATGACTCAACACTATACACGTCAGCTACTACAGCGATTGAAATGACTGCAACACTTAACAAAAAGCTGTAGTCAGTTTCAAAATGGGTGGCAAGAAATAAGTTAGTCCTAAATATTTCTAGAACTAAAACCATTGTATTTGGGACAAATCATTCACTATGCCCTAAACCTCAACTAAATCTTATAATGAATAATGTGGAAATTGAGCAAGTTGATGTGACTAAACTGCTTGGAGTAACCCTAGATAGGGCGGCAGGTAGCCTCGTGGTTAGAGCGTTGGGCCAGTAACCGAAAGGTTTCTAGTTTTTATCCCCAAGCTGACAAGGTAAAAATATGTCGTTCTGCCCCTGAACAAGGCAGTTAACCCACAGTTCCTAGGCCGTCATTGTAAATAAAATTTGTTCTTAACTAACTTGCCTAGTTAAATAAAGATAAAATTGAAATAAATAAATTGTAAACTGCCATGGTCAAAACATGTTGATGCAACAGTAGCTAAGATGGGGAGAAGTCTGTCCATAATAAAGCGCTGCTCTGCCGTAACAACACTATCAACAAGGCAGGTCATACAGGCCCTAGTTTTGTCGCACCTGGACTACTGTGGTCAGGTGCCACAAAGATGGACTTAGGAACATTGGCTCAGAAGATGTAAACGGAATGCACATCAATCTCTCATGGCCCAAAGTAGAGGAGATATTTACTTACTCAGTACTAGTCTTTGTAAGAAGTAGCTGTCTGTTTTAAAATACTAGCACACAGCTCGGACACGCATACCCCACAAAACATGCCACCAGAGGTCTCTTCACAATCCCCAAGTCAAGAACAGACTATGGGAGGTGCACAGGACTACATAGAACCATGTCTACATGGAACTCTATTCCACATCAGATAACTGATGCAAGCAGTACAATTATTAATATATATATACACACCTTATACACACCTTATGGAACAGCGGTGACTGTGAAGAGACACGCATACACGTACTAACACACGCATTCTACACAGAAGTACATATGGATTGTGTATTGTAGGTATGTGGTTGTAGAGTAGTGGCCTGAGGGCAGACACTTAATGTGTTGTGAAAAGTGTTATGAAATGTTGTCACGTAATATTTTTGATTGTATGCAACTGTCTTAATGTTGCTGGACCCCAGGAATAGTAGCTGTTGCCTTGGTAGCAGCTAATGGGGATCCTTAAATTCAAATGTGTTTATCCCTGTAATGTTGTCATCTGTCAATTTATAGATTTTTTTTAAATTGTGAAATCATGTGTATTAGCTAATTCACAATTTTGTATTTTTGTTCATTTGTGTTCTCGAACAGCTTCCCTTGGAACAGTGCCAACAGCCAATGTAACAGCCCGTACGTGTACTGTGACCAGGGCAACTACATGTCAGCGGGTAGGCGTCAAATCTACTGTGTTATTGTGTGTAAAATGTCTTGTACAGGTCTCCCTTGAAAAATGACTTTTGATCTCAATGGGACAACCTGGTGAAATATCATGGGAAAAACACTTAACATTGTGTCCTTACCATCGGTCCGCAGGCAACACCAACTTCCACAATAATTTCCCATGCCAGCCAGAGAGCCAGACGGTAGCCTACAGCCACCAGCCCAGCTGGAGCGAGGAATGTTCCCAGGAGGCTCCCTCGACCTGGGATACAGCCGGCTGTGTGGGCAGCAAGGTAAACCTCCGGGACCCGCTGCTGGCTCCATTCAACCTAATCCCCCTAATATCTATCATTACTGTCCCCCTGTCTGCCTCAGTCAATGACCTTAGTCCTAACCACTTGGCTTTGTGCCAGGTAAACTAAGCTTCTGCACCAAAGACGAAGCTAAAACAAGGAACTGCCTTCGTTTATACTTAACATTATTTTTTTCTCTCCAAACCTTTATTTTGCCCTGTGGAAAAAGCCATGTCCTAACGCTTACTAAATCTGTCTCAGTAAAGCTTAGTATTTAATGTTATATATTTATGATATTAATATAAAGTATAAAGGATTGTTTGAAATTATTTATATGGATAATCAATGTGAGTATTATTGTAACTCATCTGAATCTGTTTTCTGAAACGCCCTTTGACCTCTGTAACCTCTGTTTTTCCCTTTTACTGTGCTGTCTGTGGTTATCACATTTTCACATCACAATCTAACTGTGTGATTTATAAAAAAGCAAATGGAGCTCAGAAAATAGGAACTGCAACCTCTGCGGTTTGATTGGGAATCTAGGGAGTGAGGCTTTGTCTGCTTCTCTTGCGTGGACAACTTCCACTTTTCACAAACTACCATGGTTCTGGCCTCAGCATGGGTCAATACAACGTAGATCATAGTCTTTCGGTTAGGCTTTATTTTAGAGAGCATTGTTTACCTGTTATTTAGACCAAAACAATGTCACTGACTACTTGATGACATTGATGATACCTTTCTTTTCCTAATTCTTGGTAAAAGTCACATAAGTGGTACGTATTGTATTGAATTATTTTCTAACAAGAACCAGGAAGTGAATACCAACATACTAGTGGTGACAGGGCTGTAAAATGAAGCTTTTATGCTTGTTTTTATCAAGATCCTGACCACCTCCATTATCATCAAACATGTCTTGTGTACTATGTTCCCTCAAATTTATTTGGGCGCTGAGCAAATTTCTGGGTTGATGAGTGCAAACTTGAATGTTGTGAAAATTTGGTGCAACTTCCCGTGCATGTTTACTGTGAAGACTGAGGCTGTACCTGCTTTAAGTTACAGTTTTAAGTGGCTACTGTGGCTATTTGATCGTAATGTAGGCCTACCAAAAACAATGGAGATAATGCATCCCGTAACATTTTAACATGGAAATAGCAGTTCTATCATTCAGCCTACAGTAGCAGCCAATGTGTTGCGTTCAATGTAGGTCTACATTCCAAAAGAAAACATGCTGGGCTTGACATTATCCTGTTTATCCACATGTCCTTCAGACAATGTGACTGAAAATGTTGTTTGATGCAAGAAACCACTTCACAAATAAAATGCATCATTACAGAGAATCAGACAAATTATGCTACCCTCTGCCTATTGGCCACTTAGCTTATTCAAGCCTGTCTCAAATACAACACTGCCCCTTTAAGACAAAAAAAAGCTCTTTACCTAACTCGCTTTTCAAAAATGTATAGAAATGTATGTTTGTGCTCTTGTAGGAAGGAATCACTCCCCTATTGCTGACTACAAATGATCTATAACTCGGCTAATAACTCACTAACTAGCAAAGGATATGAACAAAATGTTTACATGCAGCTCTCGCTTTGATCTCAAAACAAGCGCATCTACTTACGGCCGCTCATGCTGTAAACAAAGTCCAGTTCATAGTAAATTGCACAGATCCATATATGGCAATGGTCTATTTACATATAGGCCTACTGCAGCCCTGATTGTTTATGCCGCACCGGTCTGTGTAGAGTACGGGCGGAGTAGTGCGTATCAATGCAATTGAATCCTACTCCTATGCGTTCTGTCTACAACAAAATCTCTTGCATAGTTTCGGTATGTTGCATTGAAAGTGGCTAATATTGTGTTGATTCGATCATAATTTCAACAGTAAAGGGAAATGTTGATAGTGTTAAGTGAACTCTAGAACAGTGGTCACCAACCTTTTCTGAGTCGAGATCAATTTGAGTCAAAATGCAAGCTGAGATCTACTGCTCAGATTTTTTTTCGACATTAACAACTTAAGCATATGCAACATTAACCAATTTACAACAGTACCATGGCAATGAGGTTTGTGCAGTAAACTATAGGCAATAAGTCAATAAGTTATGACCAAATATTGGCTTTGCTTGAATTGCCCTGCCAATGCGCTGTTGTTCGGGCCATTTTTTTTAATTCAAATTCGAAATTTGAGGTAGGCTATATAATCACACCGGTAATAGATCCGTTGTTGTATAAAAAATGTATTTTACCTTTATTTAACTAGGCAAGTCAGTTAAGAACAAATTCTTATTTACAATGATGGCCTAGGAACAGTGGGTTAACTACCTTGTTCAGGGGCAGGACGTGTGAAGCACAGCTGAGTGAGCATACATTTAAATCATTAGCTTTTTTTTTTTGTATACTGGGCTGATGGTACCTGCATCTGATGGTCTTGTTCAGCGGAGGGAGAGGGCAGCAGACTGAGGGTCCGCCTCTCAACCTCATTCCGCTCTCCCTTTCCTCCACTGACACGGTCTTCCAGATGATGGCGAAACCCGAGTCGCACCGCATTATTTCTGCCTCATGCGCAAGTGTGTTACTCCTTTGAACAGAGAAAGTGAAATATTCCTTGATATTATAAAAGACCCAAGCCGCTAATAATAACGGAAGCCTATAGATGCACTTTCCTACTCATTCATTACTGCTGGAGTGCTTGTTGTAGCGCTGAGTTGGAAATAAGAAGAACGTGTATTTTAAGGCTTATAAAAGTGTTGAATATTAAGTTAAGAACTTAAACATGAACTCACTTGTAAAAACAGCAGCTCTTTGCTGTAATCATTGAGTCTCTCTAGTCATGGTTTTAAATGTTTTGATATCTCACAGTATCAACTTTACTGTAGCTTTCTTTTATGCCTGCTACATTAGTGCAGACACGGTCATCTGAGCCATCCGATTGGCCAGTGGTAGGCCTATACTGCACTTGATTTGCAGAGTTTGTACCTTCAGACACATGAAGTGGTTAAAAATGGCAACAGTTCCAGAGGGAACATTGTGTGTTTAGGAAATTCTCATGAACTTTACTTTTAGATTTTTGCCATCACTGAAGTGTCCAGCCACATTTAATATTATAATTTTTTTGTTAAATAAATGGTGGCATTTCTTTTCTAAACCATATTTTGTTTCTCTTGCTCTGTTCCCCCTTAGCCATATTTCCCCGGCACCAGGAGCCTGTCCCCAATGTCCAGTCTGTTCGGTTCCATCTGGACCCCCCAGAGTGAGCCGTACCAAAGCCACTTCCAACCCGAGCGCTCAGCCCCCATGTCCCCGGTGTCCCCCGTCTGCCCCATCACCCCGCCTCACGCCCCCTTCAACCGGGAGCCCGGGGGCATGTGCCGCCCCAAGCAGTACTCCAGCTTCAACCCTTTCGGCCCCCACATGAACCTGGACATTTGGAACTCCTCATCCAACCGCAGCTCAAACTCGCAGCTGTCCAACGACTCGGGCTACTGCGGCGACATTTAACAAAAACCTGGCATAACCGACGACAACAAACAAAAACGATGCTATAAAAGAAAGGAACAAGAAATGAATGTGCTTTTATCGATAATGGGGGGAAAAATGTGAATATTCCTTTACTTTTATGTTCCTTTTTTTCTTTCAAACGTTCAATGTTGTGAAAGGTTAAGCATTTGTTGTATATTTTTCTAGATGTTTTGATCATAGAAAATTAAAACATTTAAAAAGTTTTGTACTTGATGTCTTGTTTGCTTTGTCCCCAACGCTACAACTATTTATCAGTAACAGAGAGACCGTATAAGCTTGTTATCTTTGCCATCCATCGAAATCACTTTCATACAGCAGTTTAAATCGATTTACAAAAACAATTATAACCAGAAAATGACACAGAATTCAAATGTACAGCAGGTGATGACCTAATAATATACAGTGAAATATCACTGTGCACAATTGATGTCAATCAATTAAAAGTAAGTTTATAAAAGTGACATTTTTAAGATTCTAGGATGAGGATATTTGTTGATCTTTGAACACAAATTGAACTATACAGAATAAAAATATAAACACAACATGCAACAATTTCAACTATTTTACTCAGTTGCAGTTCATATAATGAAATCAGTCAATTTAAATAAATTCATTATGTGAAATCCATAGATTAGGGCCTAACTGGGCAGGGGTGCAGCCATGGGTGGGGCTGGGAGTGCATTGGCCCACCCACTTGGGAGCGCATTGGCCCACCCACTTGGGAGCCAAGTCCACTGTCTTGGGAGCCAGGCCCAGCCAATCTGAATTCGTTTTTCCCCAGTAAAGGGCTTTATTACAGACAGAAATACTCCAGTTTCATCAGCTGTCCCGGTGGCTGGTCGCAGACTATGTGGAGGCCTTTTATTGTCCCCACCACAAGGTGCACCTGTGTAATGATCATGCTGTCTAATCAGCTTCTTGATAACCCATCCACCTGACAGGTGGGGCATATCTTTGCAAAGGACAAAATGCTCACTAACAGGGATGTAAACACATTCATGCCATTTTTGGGGGGGAAACGCTTTTTGTGCGGATGGAACATCTCTGGGATCTTATTTCAACTCTTGAAACATGGGACCAACACTTTACATGTTGTGATAATATTTTTGTTCAGTATAAATCAGAAATAACACCAGTCCCCACTCTGGCTTCACTTTCTCTTTTGACTCAATGGACTGTTCCATAAATACTGTTTGACAGAGAAAGGGGAAATACTATGCTCACTATTTGGCATCGTTTGCCTGGCTACCCAAACTCCTTGCTACGGTGAATTGCTATGCCACAGACGGTTAGTTTCTTCTCTGCAATGAGTCTGGATCTGAGTACCTCTCCAACGATTTCTTGAACGCAAACACATTCTAACCGTTCTGATTGGTCCCAGAAACCAATGGCATCGTGGCACACAAGGTGATTCACAAATGCTGTTTAGCCTACATTTTATTTAGCCAGATAACCATTCCATTGGACAGTAAATTGCTTGCAGGAACAGGGGATTTGGGATAGTCAAATTATCACTGACCGGTAAGGGGGACTCGGAACACATTTTAGAATACGGACCACTCTTTTTCATTTAAATCAAGTTATTTAACACAAGGAACCCAGTGGTTTATTTTGCTCTACATTTCTCAAGTTCTAATAATTTAAAATCATTGTTATAGTTGTAAATACACTGTGGCCAGTTTATTAGGTACACCACCCCAATCTGGAAAATGGTTCACTCCTACAGACGGTTAGTCATGTGGCAGTGGCTTGCTATATAAAGCAGGCTGACTGACATCGAGGCATTCAGATACTGTTCAATTAGGAAGAACTAGTGACTTTGTGCGTGGTATGATCGTCAGTGCCAGTCTCAGAAACATCCTGGACTTTATACGTATGACGGTGTCTAGGGTTTACCGAGAATGGTGCGACAACCAACAAACATAATGAGTGGCAGTCTTGTGGACGAAACCGCTCGTTGAGCGGTCGAAAGAGAATGGCAAGAATCGTACAAGCTAACAGGCGGTCCACAAACAGGTACATTTCTATTTGACCCCAAACTTTTGAACGGTAGTGTATATATATTTTTTGAGTATTTTGTTGTCCTGGCACCACACTGCCAGTTCTCTGACCACCTCCCTATCGGCTGTCACCATCCCTCCCCTAATTGGAGGCGATTTGCCATATATTTTTAAACTGTGCTGTTTCATAAAAGTTCAGAACTTTTCTATTCTCACAGTTTCTACAGATTGTAAATAAAGCAAAAAAAATTGGCTGAGACTATTATATTATTTTGATCGATTGAATATGACTTGTTAAATCACCCAGCAGTGGTATTTGCAGTTAGCTCCAGGTAAATTGCAGTTCTTTGAACATGCTTCATCTGGGCAGTACCAAAGAAGTGATCTAACGATTATCTCTTTGCAGCAAAATCTGCAGAACTGGGATGTTTGTATACCCCATATATATATATATATATATATATACACAGTTGAAGTCGGAAGTTTACATACACCTTAGCCAAATACATTGAAACTCAGTTTTTCACAATTCCTGACATTTAATCCTCGTGAAAGTTCCCTGTCTTAGGTCAGTTAGGATCACCACTTTATTTTAAGAATGTGAAATGTCAGAATAATAGTAGAGAGAATGATTTATTTCAGCTTTTAGTTCTTTCATCACATTCCTAGTGGGCCAGAAGTTAACATACACTCAATTAGTATTTGGTAGCATTGCCTTTAAATTGTTTCACTTGGGTCAAACATTTCAGGTAGCCTTCCACAAGCTTCCCACAATAAATTGGGTGAATTTTGTCCCATTCCTCCTGACAGAGCTGATGTAACGGAGTCAGGTTTGTAGGCCTCCTTGCTCGCACACACTTTTTCAGTTCTGTCCACAAATGTTCTATAGGATTGAGGTCAGGGCTTTGTGATGGCCACTCCAATACCTTGACTTTGTTGTCCTTAAGCCATTTTGCCACAACTTTGGAAGTATGCTTGGGGTCATTGTCCATTTAGAAGACCAATTTGCGACCAAGCATTAATTTCCTGACTGATGTCTTGAGATGTTGCTTCAATATATCCACAATTTTCCTACCTCATGATGCCATCTATTTTGTGAAGTGCACCAGTCCCTCTGCAGCAAAGCACCCCCAAACAATGATGCTGCCACCCCGTACTTCACAGTTGGGATGGTGTTCTTCGGCTTGCAAGCCTCCCTTTTTCCTCCAAACATCAATGGTTATTATGGCCAAACAGTTTTATTTTTGTTTCATCAGACCAGAGGACATTTCACCAAAAAGTATGATCTTTGTCCCCATGTGCAGTTGCAAACCGTAATCTGGCTTTTTTATGGCGGTTTTGGAGCAGTGGCTTCTTCCTTGCTGAGCGGCCTTTCAGGTTATGTCGATATAGGACTTGTTTTACTGTGGATATAGATACTTTTGTACCGGTTTCCTCCAGCATCTTCACAAGGTCCTTTGCTGTTGTTCAGGGATTGATTTGCACTTTTCGCACCAAAGTACGTTCATCTCTAGGAGACAGAACGCGTCTACTTCCTGAGCGGTATGACGGCTGCGTGGTCCCATGGTGTTTATACTTGCGTACTATTGTTTGTACAGATGAATGTGGTACTTCAGGCGTTTGGAAATTGCTCCCAAGGATGAACCAGGCTTGTGGAGGTCTACAATTGTTTTTGAGGTCTTGGCTGATTTCTTTTGATTTCCCATGATGTCAAGCAAAGAGGCACTGAGTTTGAAGGTAGGCCTTGATATACATCCACAGGTACACCTCCAATTGACTAAGATGATGTCAATTAGCCTATCAGAAGCTTCTAAAGCCATGACATCATTTTCTGGAATTTTCCAAGCTGTTTAAAGGCACAGTCAACTGAGTGTATGTAAACTTCTGACCCACTGGAATTGTGATCAGTGAATTATAAGTGAAATAATCTGTCTTAACAATTATTGGAAAAATTACTTCTGTCATGCACAGAGTAGGTGTCCTAACCGACTTGCCAAAACTATAGTTTGTTAACAAGAAATTTGTGGAGTGGTTGAAAAACGGTTTTAATGACTCTTCCACTTCCAACTTCAACTGTATATATACACTGCTCAAAAAATAAAGGGAACACTTAACAACAATGTAACTCCAAGTCAATCACACTTCTGTGAAATCAAACTGTCCACTTAGGAAGCAACACTGATTGACAATAAATTTCACATCCTGTTGTGCAAATGGAATAGACAAAAGTGGAATTTATAGGCAATTAGCAAGACACTCCCAATAAAGGAGTGGTTCTGCAGGTGGTGACCACAGACCACTTCTCAGTTCCTATGCTTCCTGGCTGATGTTTTGGTCACTTTTGAATGCTGGCGGTGCTTTCACTCTAGTGGTAGCATGAGACGGAGTCTACAACCCACACAAGTGGCTCAGGTAGTGCAGCTCATCCAGGATGGCACATCAATGCGAGCTGTGGCAAGAAGGTTTGCTGTGTCTGTCAGCGTAGTGTCCAGAGCATGGAGGCGCTACAGGAGACAGGCCAGTACATCAGGAGACGTGGAGGAGGCCGTAGGAGGCAACAACCCAGCAGCAGGACGCTACCTCCGCCTTTGTGCAAGGAGGAGCAGGAGGAGCACTGCCAGAGCCCTGCAAAATGACCTCCAGCAGGCCACAAATGTGCATGTGTCTGCTCAAACGGTCAGAAACAGACTCCATGAGGGTGGTATGAGGGCCCGACGTCCACAGGTGGAGGTTGTGCTTACAGCCCAACACCGTGCAGGACGTTTGGCATTTGCCAGAGAACACAAGATTGGCAAATTCGCCACTGGCGCCTGTGCTCTTCACAGATTACATTTACATTTTTACATTTAAGTCATTTAGCAGACGCTCTTATCCAGAGCGACTTACAAATTGGTGCATTCACCTTATGATATCCAGTGGAACAACCACTTTACAATAGTGCATCTAACTCTTTTAAGGGGGGGGGGTTAGAAGGATTACTTTATCCTATCCTAGTATTCCTTAAAGAGGTGGGGTTTCAGGTGTCTCCGGAAGGTGGTGATTGACTCCGCTGACCTGGCGTCGTGAGGGAGTTTGTTCCACCATTGGGGTGCCAGAGCAGCGAACAGTTTTGACTGGGCTGAGCGGGAACTGTACTTCCTCAGAGGTAGGGAGGCGAGCAGGCCAGAGGTGGATGAACGCAGTGCCCTTGTTTGGGTGTAGGGCCTGATCAGAGCCTGAAGGTACGGAGGTGCGTCCGTTCCCCTCACAGCTCCGTAGGCAAGCACCATGGTCTTGTAGCGGATGCGAGCTTCAACTGGAAGCCAGTGAGGAGAGCGGAGGAGCGGGGTGACGTGAGGAACTTGGGAAAGTTGAACACCAGACGGGCTGCGGCGTTCTGGATGAGTTGTAGGGGTTTAATGGCACAGGCAGGGAGCCCAGCCAACAGCGAGTTGCAGTAATCCAGACGGAGAATGACAGTGCCTGGATTAGGACCTGCGCCGCTTCCTGCGTGAGGCAAGGTCGTACTCTGCGAATGTTGTAGAGCATGAACCTACAGGAACGGGTCACCGCCTTGATGTTAGTTGAGAACGACAGGGTGTTGTCCAGGATCACGCCAAGGTTCTTGCACTCTGGGAGGAGGACACAATGGAGTTGTCACCGTGATGGCGAGATCATGGAACGGGCAGTCCTTCCCCGGAGGAAGAGCAGCTCCGTCTTGCCGAGGTTCAGCTTGAGGTGGTGATCCGTCATCCACACTGATATGTCTGCCAGACATGCAGAGATGCGATTCACACCTGGTTATCAGGGGGGGAAAGGAGAAGATTAATTGTGTGTCGTCTGCATAGCAATGATAGGAGAGACCATGTGAGGATATGACAGAGCCAAGTGACTTGGTGTATAGCGAGAATAGGAGAGGCCTAGAACAGAGCCCTGGGGACACCAGTGGTGAGAGCACGTGGTGCGGAGAGTTCTCGCCACGCCACCTGGTAGGAGCGACCTGTCAGGTAGGACGCAATCCAAGCGTGGGCCGCGCCGGAGATGCCCAGCTCGGAGAGGGTGGAGAGGAGGATCTGATGGTTCAACGTATCAAAGGCAGCCGATAGGTCTAGAAGGATGAGAGCAGAGGAGAGAGAGTTAGCTTTAGCAGTGCGGAGCGCCTCCGTGACCCAGAGAAGAGCAGTCTCAGTTGAATGACTAGTCTTGAAACCTGACTGATTTGGATCAAGAAGGTCATTCTGAGAGAGATAGCAGGAGAGCTGGCCAAGGACGGCACGTTCAAGAGTTTTGGAGAGAAAAGAAGAAGGGATACTGGTTCGTAGTTGTTGACATCGGAGGGATCGAGTGTAGGTTTTTTCAAGAGGGTGCAACTCTCGCTCTCTTGAAGACGGAAGGGACGTAGCCAGCGGTCAAGGATGAGTTGATGAGCGAGGTGAGGTAAGGGAGAAGGTCTCCGGAAATGGTCTGGAGAAGAGAGGAGGGATAGGGTCAAGCGGGCAGGTTGTTGGGCGGCCGGCCGTCACAAGACGCGAGATTTCATCTGGAGAGAGAGGGGAGAAAGAGGTCAAAGCCGGGTAGGCAGTGTGAGCAGAACCAGCGGTGTCGTTTGACTTAGCAAACGAGGATCGGATGTCTTCGACCTTCTTTCAAAATGGTTGACGAAGTCATCAGCAGAGAGGGGGAGGGGGGAGGAGGGGGAGGAGGATTCAGGAGGGAGGAGAAGGTGGCAAAGAGCTTCCTAGGGTTAGAGGCAGATGCTTGGAATTTAGAGTGGTAGAAATTGGCTTTAGCAGCAGAGACAGAAGAGGAGAATGTAGAGAGGAGGGAGTGAAAGGATGCCAGGTCCGCAGGGAGGCGAGTTTTCCTCCATTTCCGCTCGGCTGCCCGGAGCCCTGTTCTGTGAGCTCGCAATGAGTCGTCGAGCCACGGAGCAGGAGGGGAGGACCGAGCCGGCCTGGAGATAGGGGACATAGAGAGTCAAAGGATGCAGAAAGGGAGAGAGGGAGGGTTGAGGAGGCAGAATCAGGAGATAGGTTGGAGAAGGTTTGAGCAGAGGGAAGAGATGATAGGATGGAAGAGGAAGAGTAGCGGGGGAGAGAGAGCGAAGGTTGGGACGGCGCGATACCATCCGAGTAGGGCAGTGTGGGAAGTGTTGGATGAGAGCGAGAGGGAAAAGGATACAAGGTAGTGGTCGGAGACTTGGAGGGGAGTTGCAATGAGATTAAACAGATGAAAGCAGGTTCACACTGAGCACATGTGACAGACGTTACAGAGTCTGGAGAAGCTGTGGAGAACGTTCTGCTGCCTGCAACATCCTCCAGCATGACCGGTTTGGCGGTGGGTCAGTCATGGTGTGGGGTGGCATTTCTTTGGGGGGCCGCACAGCCCTCCATGTGCTCGCCAGAGGTAGCCTGACTGCCAGTAGGTACCGAGATGAGATCCTCAGACCCTTGTGAGACCATATGCTGGTGCGGTTGCCCTGGGTTCCTCCTAATGCAAGACAATGCTAGACCTCATGTGGCTGGAGTGTGTCAGCAGTTCCTGCAAGAGGAAGGCATTGATGCTATGGACTGGCCCGCCCGTTCCCCAGACCTGAATCCAATTGAGCACATTTGGGACATCATGTCTCGCTCCATACACCAACGCCACGTTGCACCACAGACTGTCGGCACAGCTGTCAATGTTTTGGTCCTTAAATGAAATTATTTATAATTTTCTTTAACCTGTTTTGGTCTTTAATGCAGGGCTGACAGACAAGTTCCTTACCTTCTCCCCCATCCACTTGCCTCTTCCATTTTTACTGAAATTCTGCAATTAGTTTGTTGTAATTTTGGATAGAGCAGACATTTCAATAGTTTTGTTAGCTGCTTGTGTGACAACTCCGCCAGTCCTATGTATGATATAATTTACAAAGAATATACTGTAAAACAAATTACAAATCCATTTTTTATTTTTTATTTAGTATATTTATTGTAATATTTGTTCTGTCTTTGCTGGTGGATTAAACTGAAATTGCAACCAATTTTCTATGGCTTGTTTTAGAATATTTTGGAGATATTTTTTCAAATAACCGAAAATGAGAGGTTGTAATCTGAATGAAGGGGAAAATGCCCTTCTTGAACACTGGGTGAGCCATTCATACTAATCTGCTAGAGAACCAGTTTGGATTTAGGTATAGTTTTTGTATAACTGAAGCCTTTGAGAGGTCTAATACTTTAATATTTAATCATTTTTGCCCTCCGAATTCATATTCATTACAGTGCATTCGGAAAGTATTCAGACCCCTTGACTTTTTCCACATTTTGTTACGTTACATTGTAAAAATATATATATTTTAAATTCCCTCAATCTACACACAATACCCCATAATGACAAAGCAAAAACAGGTTTTTAGAAATATAATAAAAAACTGATATCACATATACATAAGTATTCATACCCTTTACTCAGTACTTTGTAGAAGCACCTTTGGCAGTGATTACAGCCTTGAGTCTTCTTGGCTATGATGCTACAAGCTTGGCACACCTGTATTTGGGGAGTTTCTTCCATTCCTTTGTCTGCAAATCCTCTCAAGCTCTCTGAGATTGGATGGTGAGCGCCGCTGCATAGCTATTTTCAGGTCTCTCCAGTGTTTCTCATAGTCTGAGAGTCCTTCAGGTGCCTTTTCGGCAAACACTAAGCGGGCTGTCATGTGCCTTTTACTGATGAGTGGCTTCCGTCTGGCCGCTCTACCATAAAGGCCTGATTAGTGGACTGCTGCAGAGATGCAGATCCTTCTGGTAGGTTCTTCCATCTCCACAGAGGAACTCTGGAGCTCTTTCAGAGTGACCATTGGGTTCTTGGTCACCTCCCTGACCAATGCCCTTCTCCCCCGATTGCTCAGTTTGGCTGGGCGGCCAGCTCTAGGAAGAGTCTTGGTGGTTCCAAACTTCTCCCATTTAAGAATGAGGGAGGCCACTGCTTTCTTGGGGACCTTCAATGCTGCAGACATTTTTTGGTACCCTTCCCCAGATCTGTGCCTCGACACAATGCTGTCTCGGAGCTCTACGGACAATGGCTTGGGTTTTGCTCTGCCATGCACTGTCAACTGTGGGACCTTATATAGACAGGTGTTTGCCTTTCCAATCAATTGAATTGACCACAAGTGGACTCCAATCAAGTTGTAGAAACATCAAAGATGATCAATGGAAACAGGATGCACCTAAACTCAATTTGGAGTCTCATAGCAAAGGGTCTGAATACTTAAGAAAATAAGGTATTTCTGTTTATTTGTAATACATTTGTAAAAATGTCAAACCTGTTTTCGCTTTGTCATTATGTGGTATTGTGTGTAGATTGATGAGGAAAAAATGTATTTAATACATTTTAAAATGCGGCTGTAACGTAACAAAATGTAGAAAAAGTCTAGGTGTCTTAATACTTTCCGAATGCACTTTATATCAATAGGACTGTTTAATCTTGGCTGACTTGCCATCCCAAATTAAATTGAATATTTTTTGCTCATATAACTTTTTAAAAACAAGTTGTTAGGCGTAGGCAGGGCCATAAGCAAATAGGTAAACTGGGAGATTTGGCTAAAAAGTTAATCAGGGTGATTTTTCCACAAATAGATAGGTATTTTCCTTTCCAAGGTAGTAAGATATAGTTTTGCTAACTTTCTATTAACATTTATTGTAGTGAGATCATTTCCTTCTTTCGGGATATGCATGATTGGTCAGTATTTGTATTAAACCATTCCCTTCTCTAAACTGAATACTCATTTCCCTAACTCTTATTAATATGAATTTGATCCCCACATGGGTCACATTCTGAAAATATAACACTATCAAATATAAATTGATAGTGGTAACACTAAAATCCGCATAACTATCACATTGTCCCTGTTCGTTAATAATTAGTTTGAAAATAAATGCAGGAATGCAGTACAAGCTGTATTCTTTCGAAATATATCCAGCAGATGGTGCTATTACTCAAGTGAGCTCTTCATTATTGGATACATTTTATCCTAAGAGATATTTTGGTCAGGGCCTCAGTGCCCAAAGTTTTGGTTTGGTATGGGTCTTGGCTTGTGGTCTCAGCTCATGATGTGGTCAAGATACAGAACATCACTAGCCCAATTTATACCTGGTGCTCACATGTGGTTGTCTTCATCTGATCAAGATGATCCAGTCACAATTTCACACATCTATACTTTGGCATTAGTGTATTTTATCGGTCCACTTTCTCTGCATTGTGCCCAGATTTTTTGATCCCTCTCTGTATGCAAATTATTTGACAGATATTGTTTCAAAATAATATGAATGTATTCATTTTAACTTTAGAGGGCGGATAATGATGATTTAAATGTTTTTACAGTCCAGATCTGTCTACACTTGTGAGGTATCCAGACACAATGCGTGCTCTGCTACCTCTGCAGGTGGTCAGGAAGATCAGATCACAATGTGTTTTTTGATCATCTACACCGGTCTACAAATGTGGGCACAATCAGGATGTGGGCAAAATCAGGGCAAAGGACGCATGTTACAGTAGCACCAGGTATAAATGAGACTACTGAGTACCATCTCTTGCCCTGGCACCTTGTTTTAAATGTGGAGGCCGTATTGGCATGCTAATGTTTAGGAAGATGGATACTTTAAGAGGGTTGGTCTGGGTCTTGTTTTTCCACATTTCAACAGATCTTGTCATAGTGTCAATAAGCTGAATCTAGCTCTGGTTGTCAAGAAGTTGGGTCTTGGTCTGGAATGGTTCTGAAGAGGTTGCGTCTGGGAGTCCGGTCTTCACTTCATATCTGTTACAAACCTAATAAACATGCCATTGATTTGTACTTTAAGGTTCCTTGAATTGTTTCCTTTAATTAAGAGGGACCAAAAAATGCAGTAACAGATCATTTATAAGAATTACACTTCTCAGATTAATATTATACAAATATATGT
Source organism: Salvelinus sp. IW2-2015 (assembly GCF_002910315.2). Taxonomy (NCBI): domain Eukaryota; kingdom Metazoa; phylum Chordata; class Actinopteri; order Salmoniformes; family Salmonidae; genus Salvelinus; species Salvelinus sp. IW2-2015. The sequence goes on from NC_036853.1 coordinate 43,900,552, forward strand.
TTAGTGTTGTAATTTTAAAAAGTTATCACCATCTGAATTCACACTTGTCTCGACTTCTGCTGTCTCCCAAAAACTATGTACAAGAATACAAGGTTTATCTAATATTTACAGAGTACTATATAAAGCAATATTTTACACACACATACACTACAGCTGCATTTTTTTTTTGTATTCACCCCAAGAAATGAAAACACAAATCGACCACTAATATACAATCCTGATATACTTAGTTAACATACCTAAGACACGCTGTCATAGTGAGAATAAATGTCTTAAAAAAGTTGAAACTGAAATGGCATGTCAAAGGAACTTACGTAAAAAAGCTTGAAACAGAAACATATTTCATAAATCAATAATTGTGGTGGAAATAGGAACAGTGCAGTATTGAGGCTCATGTACAAAAAAGTTGACCGTCCATTGACTGCAGAGGGTCAAATAATTGATCGTCGTCACTGCAATGATATGGGCCTTGCTTTGGCCCGTTGAACTTCCAATGCCAGGGGTACATTGAAAGTAGTATCTAAAAAGGCAGAGAATATAGCCAGCTATCTCTCGTTGCTTGAGAAAAATAATACGTAAAAAAAAGCACATTACATTGTATTTCATTACATACCTTAGTCTCGCTATCATCATCTTAAAGAATACATCTGAAAAATACCACACCATGCACACAGAAACCACACCTCTCCTCACCTAATGATAGGCCTATGCACTAAATGTATCCAGCCTCATCATCAAGTCTGGATAAGTGTAGCCTAACAGACTGCATTTAAAATCATGAAAAAATGACTGGTAACTAATGATTTAATCTTTTCAGAAACACTGAAAAATGCAGACAACATTACAAGTGGGACTGTGTAGTAGGCCTACAACAGACGCACCTGTTTGTCTTTGATTTTACTGTAATGTGTATGTGATTTGTTTTGTCTTAAGAACTATTTGATGGCTCAAATGAGATCCTAATAAACCATGGAATTGTTGAAAAGTAGCCTATGGCAGTGCTAAACACATGGTACTAAAAACAGGACGTTTAACAATTCTGACAGAACTAGTTGCATCCGGATCAGACCAGATCCGGCTCCTAGAGTTTAGATAAGACTCATCTGATCTTGAGTCTTGCGTCGCTCAGCACTGCAGCTTGCGGATGCTGCGCGAGATCCTCTTGAACTCGCGCTGGCCCCGCTGCCAGCGCTTGAGCGAGGTGATCACCAGGTGGCCATCCATCTTCTGGCCCATGACCAGGTAGGAGGCGTTGATGTCGTTCATCTCGTCGCACACGCACTGCAGGCCATCTTTGAGCCAGAGCACCGTCTTGCGCAGGTCGCGCTCAGTCACGCCGCTCAGCTTGTAGATGGTCTTGCTCTTGGTCTCGGGCACGATCTTGGTGTCGCCGTTCATGTAGGAGATCTCCTTTACCTTGATCTTCAGGGCTACGCAAAGCAACCAGGGGTGAAAGGAAGATGTGCATGTTTGGATTTGTTGGACTTGAAACCGAGTGCTAATAAGCCTACTGTAGGTAGCCAACTTTTGTATATCTATAAAGCAAGACAAGAGTGGATTTACTTAGAATTCAGGAATAGAACTTACCGAAGTCATTTTTGCACAGGTTGTCAACTATTTCATTGTCRTTTTCCTCCTTTTCCTTGCAGGCGTCACACACTCTGGGCACTACAGGAGAAACGAGAGCAGATGTATTATACTCCCACTGTAAATTCAAACAGGTGTTATCGACTGTAACATAACGCAGCATATTACAGTTTAAATAGTAAAGCTATTCATTGCATTCTTTCTCACATTCCACGGTTGAGAGTGATGTCAGGAGTAACCGGTGGAGTTTACACATCCCCTTATTAAGGGAACAACCCAGTAAACTCAGGTCCTGCCCAAAGGAGGAGATTCCACAAGACTCCCCACTATTAACCTGATGTTCACTCTTGTGAAAATCCAGGAGGGAATGGAGCTCCAGGAACATGGCTATTGGGCTATTACGTTGTATTAAATGACTCCATTACATTACTGCATTAGATCTCATTAGGAGCCTACATCAAATGTATCATTGATGGTTTCCCGTTTAAAGTAGTTTCATGTTATTTTATTGTAGGCTAAGACATATTTTGCCTTGACTTTATTTATTTTATCAGTATATTTTTGGGGGTGAATGCCAACAAAATGCAGCTGTAGTGTGTGTGTAAAATATTGCTTTATATAATACTTTGTAAATATCAGATAAACCTTGTACTTTTTGTTATGTTGCCATAATAAAGCCCTGTATTTTCTTTTCAGAACTGGAAGTTAAACAGGTTTTACAATAAATGATCATCGATTTTGAGGTTTATTCTGTGAAAAACTTAAGTGTCTAGTCGGATTATGCCAATACCTTACCTTCTTTGGTGACTGGCATGAAATGATCGATGCCCGCTGGAGGGATACACAGGTCATTGTCGGGCGGGAAGCGCTCGCAGTCAAGCATATCTGGCCACGGGAACCCGAACGCGGACATCACCGGTGCGCAACCGTGTTTGACGCTCTCGCACAACGACCTGCACGGCTGGATAGTCTCGTCCAAATCGTCCAGACACACCGGTGCAAAGAGAGAGCAAAGAAACTTCCTCGTGTCGGGGTGACACTGCTTCTGGACCAGTGGAATCCACGAAGAGGCTTGCTGCAAAACCTCGTTCATGGTCTCGTGCCCGAGAAGATTCGGGAGGCGCATCTCGGTGTATTCAATGTCATGGCACAGGAGAAGATTGGCCGGGATGGGTTTGCAGTTATTCTTTTTGTAGAATAACTCGGGTTGACCGAAATTGTATAATCCGTGGATGGCCATGCACGCAGGTAATGTTATCGCCCATATTAAGGACAGAATGTAGCAATTCATAGTTGTTAGCTAAATAGTATTTTTTTTTTTTTTAATCGAAACGTCAAGCTGCAATGCCTTCATTCAGGTGTTCTTCAGCATCAGTAGAGGACCACTGACAATGTTCTGAATATGTAGTAGTTTAACATGGGGTTTTCTTGTGGGCATGTTTGGGAGGAGTCAAGGGCGCGAAGTAATCTCATCCATTGGTCCAGTTTCACTCCTCGGTGTCAGGTAAACATTCGACTGGCAGTGCACTGAGATATTTTCTAATGTACAATGTTCTTCATTTCTTAAATTAGCAAAATATACTCTACATGGTAAGTTATTTCACTACCAAGCACACCTATTTGCAATTGAAGCCAGCAGAATGGGAGAAATACCTCACACATGCTACAAAACGATGTCTTGCACTTTTCTTTACTAGGTAGAGCTATATCACTTAATTTAGGCTTTCCAGTCTCCTATGCTTTTTGAGTCAGCTGCCAGAAACAATAGTAATACATGAACTAATTAAAACCCATAAGCTACAGCTTGTCTTTAGGGAGTAAGTATGGAGTTAGGAGAGCTATGTTGAAAGTGCCACAACTCAATTCATCCATGTGTTAATTTATCATCATTACCAGGGTTTAAACATTCTGGCCCATTCCTCAGGTTTATACACCACATGGTGAAATATAGTCCAGTGTGAGAACCAGAGCTTGGCGCATTGGACCCAGGGGTGAAACTTTATCTCCCCCTTGGCTGCAGCTCTAGCCTGGCTCCCATCCCACTCAACACCCCCTGGGCTGGAGTAGGCTCTGCAGACAGCCCAATGGTTCTTCTCAGCCTTGACATCCTGCCCTACTTTCTCCTTGGGGGAAAAAGAGAAAGAAAAGGATGGTGAGAGCTTTATCTTCAAGGTTGATGTTGTTCATGCTCGCAGGAGTCTTTGCTCCGACAAGTATAACTAGATCAATGGGTAAAAAGGGAGCGCTGGAGTTGACATGGTCAGCCTCCATTTCCTTACTAGAAAGCTAGTACTCTGAGAAGGTTGATTTTCAGCCACACACAATAAGAACATAAGGAAGCATGTGCATTGCATTGTTCTAGTGAATTTTACATTTTATAAAAGCAACAAAAATGTGTTCTTGCTTGTTAAAGATGGCCTCTCAAATTTTGTAGAATTTCAGCCAGTAGTTTTGAAAATGATGCTCACGGTCAAAAACGGGTCCCCATTTTTTTGTGTATCATGTCATCAATTGTGTACTACGTCATCCATTTCGTGTGATACCTTATGGATTTTGCAATTTGTATGATATGTTAAAGATGCACTCAGGGACCTTAAGCACAAGAAATTGTAACATATTGCACAAATTGGATTTGTATGCAATATGTTACCTTCTATGTCCCACAAAGATGTTATTGCCTTGTAGTTGACATGTTACCTACCATGACAATAATGCAGTATGTAGGCTATAATAGGCCTAAGTGTACACAACCTATGTGCAAGTACTATATGGGTTTTTACCATAGAAAACATTATACTACATTGAAAAAAGAATCAGAGGGAAGAATTCTATGAGTAATCTATCAAACGTCCTAAAGCTGTTTTATGAGGCCCATAAAGCTTTTTAGCCGTGTGCCATCCATGACAAACAAGCCAAGAATTGACCCCCCCCCCCCTCACCACCTTTGGATGGAAAAAGCAATGAACATGATTCCTCGCTAAAGATTTCTTCTGGGACAGGAAGTGCAATATGTATTTTGCTGTGGTCTCGCAATCTCGACTTCACTTCGAGACCCCCTTCCAGCACCACTCAGCAGCAGATCTGGGTTCAAATCCCACCCACCTGGCACAGTGGCACTCCAGTCGGCTCAAGCAAATGCATATAGTATTTGAAGGTAAAACCAGGTCTGTACAGCAGTCGCTTCGTTCGCCCTAGAAGTTGATATAAGTAAATGGCAAAAGAGGGAGGAGAATGGAAGTCAATTGAAAACAAGAGAGTAGTTTACAGTGTCTGAATTAAACCCATCATTAAAGTTTATAGCTTTAAGTGTGCCAATTTTTCAGCAGGAAGGGATAAAGAGGATGGTTACGTTGGGAAAATGCCTAACGTTTGGGATTTTTATTCTGTGGTAAAACAAGACAGAACTTATATAATATAATATAAACGACTAGGAGTGTTTGGCATGAGTAAACTGTCTTTCAGTCCAAATTAATAGCTGAGCATTTTCCCATTCCCTTAAATTAGGTGTTTTATTGTTCTCAAGCCATGATAAAATACTTTAACTTTCATGAATCTTCATGAAATTTCATGAATCATGAGCAGATGGCATACCTTCTACTGAGTCACACATTTAATCTCTTTATCTTTATAGAGGCTTGTATGGATTTGTAACAAATAATTGTACCTATTACGCCCACATTTCAGGAAGGCAGATCACCTAGAGCACATTTAGAATGCATAAACATATGAATTTGCTGTCAAAGCAAGGCAATTGTGTGTTGGGACAATGTGAAACTGACTATAGGCACATCCATTTTAACCATCCTCCAATAACATTTAGACCGCTCCTCGCTGAGTGTCAACTGCACACGTCCCCTAGAGTAACTTAGCTACACCCCAGTGGTCTGAGGATCAACGGAGTCCAGTGGTGCCCCCAGTGTTATGCTTTTATGGGGCAACGCTTCTCCCTTCAAACTCGCTCCTCTTCGTAGCGTGCAAATTCCACAAAAAGCTTCTGCGGAGACACCTGTGAGGTCGTATTTACTCACTAAAGCCCTATTAACCCACTACTGGGCTTCCCTTGAACCTCAGGGTCCTGAGGCTAAGCCACGCAGCGAGCCCAGCTATTTAAACACTGTTTAAACCCAAGGTTTGATAGTTCAAGTGACAATCCCCTCTGTTGGGCTACCGAGGTGATCTAAAGGCTACAAACGGGAGCACGGCTTATACTGGGGAGTCTTTACTTCTCGCTACACCAGGGCCTGTATTTACAAAGCATCTCAGAGTAGGGGTGCTGACCTAGGATTAGGTCCCCCCCTGTCCATATAATCTTATCCATTATGATCTGAAAGGGAAAACTGATTCTAGATCAGTGTACTCCTACTCTAAGAAGCTTTGTGAATACAGGCCCAGAGAATGGTTGTGGACCCATTCAATGGGAAAGCTAAGGGGCATAGAATGCGTTGAGGCTTCACAGGCCCACGGGGAGTGGGTAAAATCACTGGGGAAGCCCGAAAGAAAGCCATATTACAACCTGTATGTGTTGTGATAATTGCATTGTTTTCTCTATAACCTATTAGGTCATATGCCTTGCCACCGTGATATATACTGTAGGCCTAAGGCCGAGACAATAAGAAGATACAGTGGCAGAATAAATTCAACCACACCTTTGTTTCATCACAAAACCAGAGAGCAGCATCTGTCCAGTGAAGTCCTCAAAGCCTATTGCATGTAACAAACAGTTACATGACCTACAGAATGGTCAAGCAAGTTAAATGTTTGTCATTTTCTAACTACTATTGACTTCGAACCACGGAGCGTTACCGCAAGTCGCTAAGAAAACACCAGCACCATTTTAACTTCAAGATTAAAATGATCAAATCACCTATGCTTAAGTCTTATACAGTGACAACTAAAAGATACAAAAAACTATTTAGTCCAAGCTAAATATGTGGCTTTCCTTGGTACTGATTTGTGTGTGTGTGTGTGTGCACAAGTAGAAAAAACATGTTGACTCACCCTACTTGTAGAGAAACGCCAATGCCATCCTCTCCTTCATGTTACTGAAACGGTCTGTGACTTGGTCGTACAGTAACGTTACACTCCTAGTATTTGTTGTCCTCCTAGGCTACCTGGCTAAAATGCTTGCTCGCTAGTCTATGTCCTTCATGGATAACAATGAGCCTGCTAGTTAACATTAGGGGCACAGTTATATCGCAGTTATATAATCACTGGCCAGTACGGAGAATGAATTAAAACCAAATCGTTATCTCCATCCATCGCTAATTTAGGAAAGGGACAATTTTATCTAGATAGCTAGCTCCCGGAGGACAACGAAACCACGAGATGCAACGATTCATGTTTTTTGACAATTTGCTTTTGATGTCATTGATGTGAAGTCAAATCCAAACTGTCTTCCCTTGAAACTTTATTTTTCGGTCCGCTAGGACCATTCACAGTTGAGCTCGCTCAGCCAATCAACGTTGAGCTAAACTATCATTTTTTTAATTTTTATTATTATCAAGGGAGACCAAATGCTCGCTGGCTTCCCTTGCATTCAATTCTACGGACAGCAACAATGTCATACTCTTCGCTCGCTCGGATGCTTTCTCCGGCGAGAGAATTCTTGGGAATTGAAGGAAAATTATGAAACACAGAGACACGAAAGATACATTATTGTATATGTGTTTTCTTTTTTTCTAGGTCAATTTTTGGGGGAAGCTTGGCTTCCCTTGGCACCTATGAATACACGCCACTGTGCACAGAACACCACACACTGCCTGTACATCATCCTGAACCTCTTCAAAAGCACCAGAGACAAAGCCCATGTCAGAGTGAAATGACCTAGGCGAAAGGAAAAGCACATTGTGGTTGGGTTTTAATAATTTAGCCTAGCAGTTAAGAGTGTTGGGCCAGTAATCGAAATGTCACTGGTTTGAATCCCTGAGCCGACTAGGTGAAAAAACTGTGGATGTCCTCTTGAGCAAGGCACTTTACCCTAATTGCTCCTGTAAATTGCTCTGGATAAGAGCATCTGCTCTTACATTTTACTCAAATGTATAAAGCCTCAAGTAAAAGAGAGGTCATTTTCAAGAGAGCCTTTTAAAAGATTCTTAGTGTGATCCCCACACCTCCAACCACAACTGTCGGGCTCCCCTGTGCCAAGTACAGTGTGTCACCAACATTGCAATGTTCCACAAAACCACAAGGGTGATGTAAAGCGGTGTACCCTGCAACCAAGAACACCAAACAGAGCATAACGGTGTCATACAAATCAGCACAATCTGTGTTGGCCCATATTTGTCCTCCATAGCCAAGGGAGATGCTCCCTAACAAAGCATAGATCTCAGGTCAGTCTGGAGTTTGACTACTTTATGGTTAGAGGTTATAGTCAGGAATCGGGAAGCTGCTCCTAGATCTGCGCTTAAAGGGGCCACATCTCCCCAGAACAAGTACCAGCAGGTTCTCATTACGACACTGTGTCAAAATGAGACGCAGCTTTGTTGGAGCGACTCGCTCATCTGTAGGCTGGAGACCCGTCCTTCCTCTCTTTTCCTCCCCTCTCCATCCCTCCCACCCTCTCTTTTTACATTTTTTATTGAGAATCGCAGGCCGGACTACTGTCACAAGCCATTAGTGAGGGAATGTTTCCTCGGGTTCAAGAGAAACCCAAACCCCACTGGAAGCCTTTGAGGAATCAATTCATCGAGCGTCAATAAAGTCCCTTGCGGTGTGAAGGGGGCTTGGACCATCGGGCCCGCTCGAATGTAAAACAAGATTTCTCTTTCATGTTTTCACATCAAAGTCGCTATTCCTTGATCGGAAAGCTCTTTTTTTCCCGTCTGCAGTTTACGCCAATTTTTTTTTTAAACGTTTGCTATTTGGGAAGGAGTTCACTAGTCAGGACTATGTTTACTGTAATTTGGTTGTTAGTGACATATTTCTAATTATAGTAGCTGGGATTAGTGTCAGTGAAAAAATGTAAGCCAATTTCTTTCATCATTATGATACGCCATTCTGTTCTAATCACGGTACCAGAAGAATTGTTGATGGCTTTCGAGAAGGGCTTTTATGAAGGGTGTAAGTTTTGACAAAGACTTAATGTTCAAAGATACTGGTTAAACAGTGGTTAAACAATATTGTGAATATATCACAACTAAGGGGTGTTGTTAAAGCCGATTGACGTTTAAAATTCAGCAGTTACAAATGCTTGTCATTAAAGCGGCAATCTGCAGTTCAAACAAGTAAGTTGTCACCACACCACTGTTTTGGTAAAGAGCTGAAGGATGTGGCTCGAGAAATGAAACCGCTCGCAGAGCTATGAATGAAAAGAATGACCATCCATGAATTCAAAATTATAGTTTCATCTATGTTTTAAGGTTATACAGTGTTTGTTTACAAGTACATTGTTTACAAACAATGTATTAAAACAATCTTAAATTATGGGTTCTGATGGAGTAAGACTGTTGAACTTAGCTCATGAGGCATTTCCAAGTTATTTTCTTTAAAAAAAATAAAAAAAAATAAATGGGTACATACTGTATCATACATTTAAAAGTAAATAAAAAACATTTAAAAAATAAAACAATCCTTTAAGCTTTTTCTAAGTTTCTCACGTCTGACCAATCAGATCAGCTATGAAAAAGATCTGATCTGATTGGCCAGAAGACCAATTAGTGTAAGAAAGATCAGAATTGGGCTGCCTGTGTGAACGCAGCCATAGTGGTCGGCAAGTGCCAATCTATCATAGATGTATCTTAGATCTGCAGTGTATGATCTATTATAGATCCACAGTGTACTGTATGGACATGATTCATGGTCTGAGTGACAGTTAGACCGATGCTTCGTGAGATCAACAAGGCTGTTCCATTAGAACTTCTACTCTTTACTTATCACGTAGAGCCCACCACGGGACCCCCAACAGAGAATCAACGTATAGTCCAGGATATGTACTGAAGTCCACATGGACCACACGTACTAATGAGCTCGTTAGCAGTAATCCCTCCGCATACTTTGACATCTAAAATGTATTCATCTCATTAAAGTTCCAGAGAGTCATATAGATAATGCTTCCTGAGTGTAATTTATGAAATGCCCCCATTATAGAGGTAAAATTGTTTCAGTATGGCGGTTCAGGCAGCTGTGACACAGTCAACTCTCAGGCTAAGGGGGGGATAATGATCAGATGAACACTAGCCAAGAGCTATGGCCCTGTCCAGCTTCTACTTCAACTAGATCTACACATCTGTACAATGCTCAAATTCTATTTCAACAATATCTACATAAACTCAGCAAAAAAAGAAATGTCCTCTCACTGTCAACTGAGTTTATTTTCAGCAAACTTAACATGTGTAAGTATTTGTATGAACATAACAAGATTCAACAACTGAGACATCAACTGAACAAGTTCCACAGACATGTGACTAACAGAAATTGAATAATGTGTCCCTGAACAAAGGGGGGGTGAAAATCAAAGTAACAGTCAGTATCTGCAGTGCATCTCCTCCTCATGGACTGCACCAGGTTTGCCAGTTCTTGCTGTGAGATGTTACCCCACTCTTCCACCAAGGCACCTGCAAGTTTCCGGACATTTCTGGGGGGAATGGCCCTAGCCCTCACCCTCTGATCCAACAGGTCCCAGACGTGCTCAATGGGATTGAGATCCGGGCTCTTCGCTGGCCATGGAAGAACACTGAAAATCCTGTCTTGCAGAAAATCACGCACAGAACGAGCAGTATGACTGGTGGCATTGTCATGCTGGAGGGTCATGTCAGGATGAGCCTGCAGGAAGGGTACCAGATGAGGGAGGAGGATGTCTTCCCTGTAACGCACAGTGTTGAGATTGCCTGTAATGACAACAAGCTCAGTCCGATGATGCTGTGACACACCGCCCCAGACCATGACGGACCCTCCACCTCCAAATCAATCGCGCTCCAGAGTACAGGCCTCGGTGTAACGTTCATTCCTTCGACGATAAACGTGAATCCGACCATCACCCCTGGTGAGACAAAACCGTGACTCGTCAGTGAAGATCACTTTTTGCCAGTCCTGTCTGGTCCAGCAACGGTGGGTTTGTGCCCATAGGTGACGTTGTTGCCGGTGAAGACCTGCCTACAAGCCCTCAGTCCAGCCTCTCTCACCCTACTGCGGACAGTCTGAGCACTGATGGAGGGATTGTGCGTTCCTGGTGTAACTCAGACAGTTGTTGTTGCCACCCTGTACCTGTCCCGCAGGTGTGATGTTCGGATGTACCAATCCTGTGCAGGTGGTGTTACACGTGGTCTGTCACTGCGAGGACGATCAGCTGTCCTTCCTGTCTCCCTGTAGCGCTGTCTTAGGCGTCTCACAGTGCGGACATTGCAATTTATTGCCCTGGCCACATCTGCAGTCCTCATGCCTCCTTGCAAAATGCCTAAGGCACGTTCATGCTGATGAGCAGGGACACTGGGCATCTTTCTTTTGGTGTTTTTCAGAGTCAGTAGAAAGGCCTTTTTAGTGTCCTAAGTTTTCATAACTGTAACCTTAATTGCCTACCGTCTGTAAGCTGTTAGTGTCAACCACAATTCCACGGGTGCATGTTCATTAATTGTTTATGGTTCATTGAACAAGCATGGGAAACAAGTTTAAACCCTTTACAATGAAGATCTGAAGTTATCAGGGTCGTGAAAAAGGGCGTTTCTTTTTTTACTGAGTAAACCAAACATTAGGAACACCTTCCTAATATTGAGTTCCACAGGGATGCTGGCCCATGTTGACGCCAATGTTTCCCACAGTTGTGTCAAGTTGGCTGGATGTCCTTTGGGTGGTGGACCATTCTTGATACACAGGAAACTGTTGAGCGTGAAAAACCCAGCAGGGTTGCAGTTCTTGACACAAACTGGTGCGCCTGGCACCTACTACCAAACCCTGTTCAAAGGCACTTGCATTTTGTGTCTTGTCCATTCACCCTCTGAATGGCACACACACAATCCATGTCTGAATTGTCAAGGCTTAAAAATCCTTATTTAAGCTGTCTCCTCCCCTCCACACTGATTTGAAGTGAATTTAGCAAGTGACATTAATAAGGGATCATGGCTTTTACCTGGTCAGTCTATGTCATGGAAATGTTTTAATGTTCAAACATTATGTTAATGTTTTGTATACTGTGTGAGTCAAAGTCAGCAGCTTGGTACAAAAAAAGGCTTCTTCAGTTTTGTCCCTGTAGAACAACCCGTTATGATTCTAGGTAAAACCATTTTGCCCACAAAGAACCCTCTTAAAGCATTTTTTTCCATGGAGACTGTTTTGGAGAACCCCTCCCGGATGAAAAGGGTTCCATTTTATATGTAGAAAAAAATGGTTCTTTGTGAGTGAAAGGGTTTTACCTAGAACCATAAAGGGTTCAGCTACTTCAACTGAACAGGGACAATGTCTACATGAAGGACTGTGTTAGTACACATGAGGTCTTCCCCTTTCAGACGAACTGGAAAAGTGTTTTTGTGTTGGGATCAAATAAACGTAGGTGTTGGGCGCTACACATTTTTGGCAGATGAGTAACTCGCCAGCGAGGCACGTTGGGACACACGGATAAAAGTCAACCATTATGACTACCATTGAAATGGTCATAAATGTTCTGCGTTGGTAAATTTAACAAACACATTTTGTGGTTTTGAAATTCAAACCACATGCTTTTGCTGACTAGCCTTACGGTCATGTGATGATTATATTTCTGGGAACGACCTTGGCACGCTTTAATGTTCGACCGAAAGGGAGGGGTACATTTTTAAAATAAAAAAAGTCAACAGCTTGCCATTTGAAAATGTCAGAAAAGCGTCAGAACATAAAGTGCAGCGCGTAAAACATTGAGCCGAGCAGGTTTACTCACAGGATGTCCGCGACCCACGACAAGCGGATGCTTCGGAATGGCCCTGCTCTTTGACCTCTGACCGACACTGGAGCTGGAAGACTCACACTGTGAGGGGCTTAGAGGGACTTTTTACGACGCACACCAAAGCAACGAGCAGCCCTGGGGTTACTGCACTGTCTCTGGATGACCCAGACCTGATCTCCATCGCATACGGAGAAGGGCACCACCATCCCGTTCTTGCTACCCCCTCCCCCCCCAGACCCCCTCCCTGACTGAGACGCATTCCATCCCAATAGGCGTTTACTTAAGTCAGTCCTTGTGGAGAAAGAGAGGGGGCTACTGACCTACCTACCGCTCTAAATCGTTATTAGCAAGGCTTGGAAAAACACAGATGAGACGTTAACCAATTAAACAAAATGGCGCGGCTGCCGGATGTCCATTATGGCCAACTGTAAAAATTGTCTCAAAGGTGGAGTCATTTCCTGACATTTCGCTCATGTTTATGCCCTTGGAAACCAACTATTAACTTTTTAAATTAGTGGCACTTTCAGTTGATGTACATAGTTAGTTGTGAGTTAGCATTGGCCTGTGCTGATTTTTTGTTGTTGAAAGATGGGTACGAGACTAGCTGTAAATTAGAGGCCTATCAGTTGATATGTAGTCTGTGTACTGTATTTTGGACAACCTGTTGGCTTGACGAAGCCAATGAGTCTGTATAAGAGCTCCATAAGCGATAAGGGAAAGGGTCTGAGTTTAGCTCCATCTGTAAAATGCTGGAACAAAAAGAAAGGTAGCTTAAGAGGTTCATAAAGAGATTACATTTGGTATCTAATTAACTGACTCAAAAAAGTTTGAAATCATGCACAGGTCGGCAAGGAGCGCCACATTTATCAAACGTCAAGACCTCAGGTACGTTCCGAGATGGACAGTGTACCTTTTTGTTCTGAAGCTGTTAGAGACGCGATATCGCTCTGTTTACTTAGATAGACTTGTTTTCGAGTGTCCATTGCTGTTTTTTCAGCTACATTTTATTGATATCAATGATCCAGGCTCTATCGATGATTAAGTGTTGTAGAGGAATGAGACTAAATCCCAAATACTCCCCCAAAACAAAATACTTCTTAGCTCATAAAACAAGTCAGGATGTTTTTCCAGGCAACATAAATATGGACCATAAAGTATTTATCTAAAAGCAAGTGCTACAAGACAAGCACCGGTAGTCTGTGACATGAACAAATGACTGTTCTTGCACCAGTCATGGATTTTGACATTGTGTGTCATTTGACAGTTTCCACAAACCCTCATCACCCCCTCTTAATTTTTGCCAACATGACTGTGGGTGTTATAAGTGACCTGGAGTGACCCCGGAATACCAGATGCAGACTTGTGTAAATAAAGCTCCGGCATTCCCACTCGGAAAGTCGCAGCCTCTGCGACAAGGCCGGAATTCGTTTACAGGGATCAGCTGAGACCCATTAGGTTTCACTTGAGCAGAAACAGACGTGAGAGCAACCATCGCGGAACCTCTCCTCCATCACATCAAACAACCCCCGCCAGCCCGTAAATGTGAAACGTGAAAAGTGACCTGTAGTCCGTCTCTGAAGTCACTATCAAAATATGATTATCCAAAAGGAACACTACAGTAGGCCTACAAGCTAACATTTATTTTCGCTAGGTAATTATTTGTATTTTTTTTTTTTGCAGATGTATTTTGCGATAAGGTCTTGTTTCCATTTCTGTCTGTTTGAAATGGTTTTGGATTTTCCAGATTTTGTTGCATTAATCAGTGATAAGATTACTCTAGTTGTAAGCAGTTCTATGAAGCAGATTGTGTTGAGGTATGAGGTATGTAAACAGAGCACACAGTATAACACAGATTTCTTGGAAACATGGAAATAGTAGGAACGCAAACCACTCGATAAGAATCTATGAGAAACAAGCGAAAATGTGATTGCAGCAAATCAAATTATTCATAATGTCTGAATATTTCATCTAACATGGATTTATTTACATACAGTACATGAGGGTATTGACGTGAACCTATGTTATTGTGTGTGTGTGTGTGGGGTGTTGACATGAACCTGTGTTTGTGTGTGTATATTCACGAATACTATCGCTACGTGCTCAAATAGTCACAAGAGATCAAGGGAAAGGGTCGATTTCCATTTAGAATCCATGTTTCAAATGGGACAATTGGGCGTTGTAGTCTAACATGACAAAAAGTTGCACCAGAATGTCCATATGTCAAAATGTCCTTTAACTCTTATGCAACCTTGTTAAGGGGAATTTAATTATGAGGGTAATATCCACTTGTTGTTGCCCATTTGCTAACTGAACCGCACTATGCAGTCAGTGTGCGTTCCTCACCAGTACCCCCATGCTCTGGTACGTTGACGTTTTTCACCAAGATGTCCAATTGTTTTGACAATGCTTGAAGGATGACTGTGTGCAACCACTTCAAATAAGTCCTAGAGCATGTAGAAACCAATGCGATAATTCCCTTGGCGAGTTGGATCATCTCATTTGAGGAACATCCTGTCCTTTTCCCTCATAGAACTGGACCATTGTGACCACAAGAATGAATTAGCTAAACATTTTTGGAAAGATGCATTTTCATGGGATCGCATGTACTGTTTTGCTGTAAAGGTTGGGCGTTCCTATTGTCAGAATACGGTCTATATTGAAAAGGGAGTTTTGCTTTATATTGAAGAGAGCTTTCCATTGCTTAGGCTTTTTAACCATGGCTAAAAGTGGTTTCCCCTGCCATTTTTACTGTGTTTTTTAAATTCCAATGGCGAAAATAGCAGTTTTATAATACACTTTACCATCCAAGTTTACACTTTTAAATAGAGCCAGGCAAAATGTACCTTTATCCAAATGCCTGAGTATTTCATTAGGAACAAATAGAAATGGATTTAAAAACCCTGTGTCTTCATGTCTGCAAGACTTACTTTTAATGCAAACTTGGGGAATGAATCATTATTCATTATTTAGCACCTATGGACCAAAGCAAGGCACTACATTAAAGGATAAAGAAGGTCTTTGTCTCACCCGGCATGGGATACATTGACATTTGAAACATTGATATGGTTCCAAAGGAGATTACCTTCCTCCTGGTCCACAGTACAATAACAACGTTTGATATAGAGTTGTAATATATCATTGATTTCAACTCCATTTGACTACATGAAGACATTTTTGTACCTCTCAAAGTAAGTGGAGAACATTGTCTGCAGATAAACCACAAAAATGAATTCCATTTGCTTTCTAGTATAAAGATAGCATAGACCTTTAAGTGAATAGCCCAAATTCCCACCCTTTCTTAATACATCGCACAGCTTCTTTGCATTGACTTACAGTACAAAACATTTTATTTTACCTTCATCCACCGTGCCAAGTGGAGGGTGTGCCAACTTGGAATTGTGCTTGGATGGAACAAGCCCAAGGCACTGCACATTATACCTGCAGAGTCCTGCTGGGAGCAGCAGAAAGAGACCAGGCATTAGCCTTAACCTATTTGGGAGACACGCCGCTGCACATTAACTAAATGATGGCCTCCTGTAAACGCTGAAGGCATTTCCAAAACCTTGATGAGACAACCTCCAAAGTCCCTACGAGCTAATTGTTTGACATTTTGGTCTTGTTTTTAAAGAGGTAGGACGGTAGCTAGGCTTCTCTAAACAACAATTAAGTACTGTTTGCTTGCTTTTACAATTTTCTTTTCGACAATAAATGAAATCCAATTAAGTTGACTTTGTCTAATTACGACGTTTGGTTAGTTGGTCATCAACCCTGAATCTGTAGTGCTGCAGGGTCTGCAGGCTTTTGTTCCAACCAAGAACACACTTGAAATAACACTAACCTTGATTTGTTCTGTGCTAAGATCAAGGTTGTGTAACCTTTATTTAACTAGGCAAGTCAGTTAAGAACAAATTCTTATTTACAATGACGGCCAACCCTGGCCAAACCAGGGTAGGCCCACACAAAAACCTGCACCGGGGTTGGTAACCGCTAGTCAAGGTAAGCAGCACCAATGTGATCAGTGTTCGCTAGGCTGTGGTAGGCCCGCTTCTCTCCAACTGGTGTTCAAACAAACCTTATGACTATGATCAGAACATTGGACTTATATTCAAATCCAAGGAATTACTGTACAATACATGACATCATGATAATGTTTAGATTACGATGGCCCCAACCAAACACTTTCCCTGACACTACCCTTCGGTAGACCCTAGTTGCCCTCTCAAGATGACATAACCATTTTACAGAAAGCTCTGACGCATGTTTTTATCTTAATCCATTCCATGTTCACGACTGTGTCTGAATTTTAGGGCTGCTCAAAATTGAAAATAACAAGTGACAAACTTACTCAGTCTCAAGACAAATAGGGCTTTCTTCCAATCGCCTTATTCTCAAAGGGAGAATTATGATCTGTTGTGCAAAGCGTCTCAGGCGCCTCAGTCGTACTCCAATGGAAAGTATCTCTGTTCGTAAACAATATATTAAAGAACGAGTGGACATAGTTCAGCAGAAACCCGATCTCGCTGCTAGCGAGGCAGGAATCTTGAGGTATTGTTTGTATTTCTGTAGATGGTGTGGCGAGGGAACAACGCAAAAACAAAAAGCCATGGTTCACTGGGTCTCTCATCTTAGGGGAGAACACTTATGGTCTTTACTGATTCCAAACTCTCCTAATCTCATTGATATCTCAACCACTCATTGTCAATTTAGAGTGAAAGTGATATAGTATTGTGAATATGTGAGAAAGGTGAGTAACAGCCAATGTCAGTACTGTACATCAAATACGTTTACAAATCAATACTTTAGAGGAAGTTCACGTCAGGGGAAGTAGACGAGGGAATACTTTCCTCTGGTCCTATGAAAACCTTTTGTTTACAGTCAACTGTTATTAGCAGCTACTATCACTCTGTAGCTAAAGCTGAAATATTAGTAAAAATACTTCTCGGTTGTTAATCAAATGCTAATTACAAAAGTGCTCCGTTTGTTACAGAGTCATTGTCACAAGAGGCTTCCCAAACAGCTCGCAACTGGTTCTATCAAAACACAATTAGCGCCCACAAACATTGTAGCTAGCTCATTGGAACAATAGCACATACAGTAACACACACTTTTCCACTCTTTAACAGCCTTATGAGGGCCAAACTGGGGCCTCAAAGGATATGCCACATTTGCATTGGTAATACACCCAGGTCTTGTGCATTTGATGCCTGCAGATACTCTAAGAGAGAGAGAGAACAGTGAAAGAGTAAAATGAGTGCCACATGAAGCTAAAGCTAGCTATGCTCTCAGCCCCATTATAAGCCACTCTTCAGGCCTGTGAAGCCCCAACGCTCTCCTCCTCCCCCTCTCTCCTTCTTCCTCTCTACCCACATCTGGGTCGGCGGCCCTAATTGTTTGATACCTCTCTCCCGCCAACCTCCCAGTGCAGCCAAAGCACTAATAGGCCCTTCAAAGACCGCAGAGGCCTCAGAGTCTCGTTAGCATGGGCTAACCAATGGGAAATTTCATTGGTCAGCGGTTCTGAACTCGTGCCGCTCGCCACCTGGGTTTTTTCCACCACTGGCACGGGGGTGTGGTGTGTGTCAAGTAGGGGTGGTTCAGGAAAGGCAAGGCAAGCTGTCGAATGTATGAGAACGGTTCTGGGAACGACCACTCACTGCATGGGTCCTATGCTCATATATATGTGTGTGTGTGTGTGTGTGTGTGTGTGTGTGTGTGTGTGTGTGTGGGGGGGGGGGGTTAAGAAAGTCTCCAGATAGGTCTCTTCATCCGTTGACATGTACATTAACTTCAGAAAGTATTCACAACCCTAAATTTTTTCCACATTTTGTTGTGTTACAAATTGGGATTACAATGCATTTAATTATCATTGTTCTAACATTTTTATTTTACTCATGGAAAATAAAACACTAATGTGTCTTGATTAGATAAGTATTCAACCCACTGAGTCAATACATGTTAAAATAACCTTTGGCTGGCCTCCCGAGTGGCGCAAGGCACTGCATCACAGTGCTTGAGGCGTCACTACAGACCCTGGTTCGATTCTGGGCTGTGTCGCAGCCAGCCGTGACTGGGAGACCCATGTGGCGGCGCACAATTGACCCAGCATCGTCCGGGTTAGGGGAGGATGTGGCTGGCCGGGATGTCCTTGTCCCATCGCGCTATAGCGACTCCTATGGTGGGCCGGGCGCAATACAACTGGTGACTGTGTCAGCGTGCATGGCGTTTCTTCT
The DNA here is from genome assembly GCF_002910315.2 of Salvelinus sp. IW2-2015. NCBI lineage: Eukaryota > Metazoa > Chordata > Actinopteri > Salmoniformes > Salmonidae > Salvelinus > Salvelinus sp. IW2-2015. The sequence continues at coordinate 43,919,218 of NC_036853.1, forward strand.
GACACATTGGTGTGGCTGGCTTCTGGGTTAAGCGAGCAGTGTGTCAAGAAGCAGTGTGGCTTGGCAGGGTTGTGTTTCGGAGGACGCATGGCCTTCTTGTCCTTCGCCTCTCCCGAGTCCGTACTGGAGCGATGGGACAAGACCGTAACTAGAGATTGGATATCACAAAAATTGGGAAGAAAAAGGGGTAAAAATGTAATTAAAAATATTAATCTTTGGCAGCGATTACAGCTGCCAAACTCTTTCTGGGTAAGACTCTAAGAGCCTGTGCACACCTGCATTGTACAATATTTGCCAATTTTGCTTTAAATTATTCAAGCTCTGTCAAGTTGGTTGTTGATCATTGCTAGACTGCCATTTAAGTCTGGCTTAGTTACAGTTTTGACTTAAATCTATGGCAATTCAACATCGTCTTGGTAGGCAACTCCAGTGTATTTTTGTCTTTGTGTTTTTGGTGAATTTGTCTCCCAGTGTCTGTTGGAAAGCAGACTGAACCAAGTTTCTCTAGGATTTTGCCTGTGCTTAGCTCCATTCCGTTTCTTTTTATCCTACAAAACTCCCTAGTCCATACCGATGGGAAGCATACTCATAAAATGATGCAGCCACCACCATGCTTGAAAATATTAAGAGTGGTACTCAGCGATGTGTTGGATTTGCCACAAACACAACTCTTTGTATTCAGTAGATTTCTTTGTACACACACTTCCTTTTCATTCTGTCATTTGTTAGTATTGTGGAGTAACTACAATGTTGTTGATTCATCCTCAGTTCTCTTATCACCATTGGCCTCACGGTGAAATCCTTGAGCGGTTTCCTTCCTCTCTGGCAACTGAATAAGGGATATTCAATGTCTTTAACATTTTTACCCACCTACCAATAGGTGCCCTTTGCGAACCATTGGAAAACCTTCCTGGTCTTGGTGGTTGAATCTGTGCTTGAAATTCACTACTCGATTGAGGGACCTTACAGACCATTGCACTGCATGTGTGGGGTACAGAGATGAGGTAGTTATTTAAAAATCATGTTAAACACTATTATTGCACACAGAGTGTCCATGCAACTTATTTGACTTAAGCACATTTTTACTCCTGAACTTATTTAGGCTTGCCATAACAAGACATTTCAGCTTTTGTAAACTTTTCTAAGAAACATAATTCCACTGACATTATGGGGTATTGTGTGTACTGTAGATCAGTGGCACAACATCTCAAAATAATCCATTTTAAATTCAGGCTGTAATAACAAAATGTGGAGAAAGTCAAGGGTTGTGAATACTTTATGAAGACACTGTACAGTGCAGAGCACTGACCTTATACTTTTGCGCCGTACTGCACCATCAGACAACCATTAAATCGACTCTCAACTAGACTGTCAACCATAGTCAGAGAGCAGAGTAATTTAGCTACACTAGACATGTATAAACAGTGGTCTCTCTACTATAGCTTGATAGATTGATGGCTCACGTCTGTTGCTTCGTAGCAAAGAGTGGGGTTGGAAAAACCTGACCCCAAGATGTTTGATCTCCGTGGACCTCCAGATGCACCCAGAGACAATAATGGATGTCCTATTTGTTCTTTTTTGGGTGTGGAAGAGAGGGAGCGAGAGAGCGAGAGCCGAAAGAGAACCAGGCCCTACGGTTGGCCCGTAGGGACTGGTTCGTCGGTGTCACCCTCCCTATGGTGTGACACAGACGGCCATTTGAACCGGAGATTGGGGGCTTGGGGGTGTAAATCTCCCTCTAGGGCCAGCCTTGACATTCTATTCCCAGATGAAGGCCTCCCCTGCTGGGTGATCCCGCCACATGGGGGCCAGGCGTCCCCAGCCAGATTCATCCGTCACTAGGGGAGCAGCTGTCAAGAGAACACCCAGGATCGAACACCTGCCTCAAGGGGACCTCACCTCTCAGCTAGCCCCCGCTCCTGGCCTCAGCCCCCTCTAGTAAAGCCCGTGAGTCGGGCAACTCCACAGTGGAGGATGGGAGGCAAAGTCAGGAAAACTCGGCACGTCCGACATTCACGTTAAGACACGTTCACTTGGTGCTCTGTGGTTAATCCATTAGGCCGGCGTAGAGAAACGGACGGAGTTTGTGGTAGGTTACCGCAAAGCCACACATTCTGCAGACCCAACGCAAAAGAGATCAATATGAATCTTCAGATTTCACCTATTTTGATCTTAAAACGATCCAATGTCAAAGACTTGGGACTTAGAGGGTAAATGATTTAAAAAGATTACAACCGCTATTCCACAGTGTGAAAAAAGCAAACCATCCTACTGAATATTCAGATCCAGAAAAGCAGCAAAGCAATATATTATCTGAATCAGTAAAAGAGACCAGGGTATTCAATACATCTAACTGCTTGTGCTCTAAAAAGAGGCTACATACTGAAGAACCCCCTCCATCTATTTGTACATCTGTTTTACATACGGTGGCCAACAAAAACATCACTGGGGTGATTAGATGCAAATGTGATGCTTCATCCATCCATCCATCCACACACACACACCTCTCACTCCCTCTCCCAAACAGTCTTGTTCGAGAGTCCCTTTATCAACATCTTTGAATTGGTCACAGCCGTATTTGCTGGGCTCATTGAACAAGTTGCCTCTAACCATGTTTTTTTCAGTGCCCCATACAACCTAATAAATGATTAGTATGAGATGGTAAACCAGCGAAACTGACCTCAGATCAGTGCTTAAGGGAAACTGCACCCCACGCGAGCGGCACACGTGAAGCGTATAGTAGCAAACTATCTAGGCCCCCAGACACTTATTCAAGTTGGAAAATCCATCTTGCTTTAGTCAGTAGATTTAAAAAAAGGCCATGACTGCCCGGTGAAACACCGTGAACTCCAGCTCTAGCATGTTCACTGTTTTCAAACTTCTCCAACTCTGTGTTCATTTTCCTCAAGACTCCCAGGTACGGGCACTGCCACGCACTCTGGCATCCATCTCCCCACACACTTGTCAAACATCTGAAAGCCATAGAGGGGATGTTCCACATGGTTTCGATAAGGGCTGGAGGTGAGCTATGGTCACCGAGTGAAGCGCTCTCGACTGTTCTAATGAGTTCTCCATGGAACTGTTACAGTACTGGTGCCCTTCCTGTACAGGTTTCATGTAACCCGTTTTAATGATTATAACAAATACTGTAAGTACACACTGTATTCAAATAAGGACAATGCTATGTTATCAATTAGGTTTAATACCTCCTTCATATCTAATATTTTATAAGTACTTGTAGGTGAAATTAGTAACTGCGAGACGGTACATTTAAATCATGCACAACAATGAGATGTCATTCCAAGCTTTTAAAAATGAATAAAAAATGTATACAAAGGTCTCTCTCATTAATGCCTCAGTGGTATGAGAATGCGACATCTTACTTTTACTCCACGCTCAGAGTAAACATTTTCTTCTCGAGCTGTTTGTCAACCATGTTGCTTTTATTTGGTAGCTGGGGGAGGAGAGAAAAAGACAAATGAAAGAAAACATTCAATCGTAGGAATGTGGCCAGCTCGCAAATGAAGCACAAAGCATGCCCCGAATAACATATTTATATACGTCTTCAATGAGGGCAAAAGGGCTGAGGAAGGTCAACTTACAGATTTAAGGCAACGATGTTTACTCTTTGCCCAAATGCTGAGTGTCAGGAGTTAAAAGGGCCTAGCGTTGATTTATGACCGAGCAGACCTCATTTATTTTCCTCACTACAGTAGTGTTGAAAGACAGTAAACAGATTACAGGGTCTGCTGTAAATCTAGACTGTCATTTATCTGCGTTTAATGTGTTTTACCATTTTATATTCAATCCACTGCAGATGTGTACACTTTCAACAGTTTACTCAGATTGTATTTTCTGAAGTCTATAAGAAAAGAAGCTGATTAAATTGCACAGGGAAGTATTTCTACAGTATAGGTTGACCATGTTGAATTAAAGTGCATGTCAATGTTTTCCCACAGGTAATGGAATTATTAAATTTAATAATAATTAATAATTTAATAATAATTATGATTTAATACAACATTTGACTAAAGTTGAGCATTTTAATAACTAGGGGGAAAAAGCTTGTTTAGAGTGATTAAATTGGTCACAGGGTGGCGCAGTGGTCTAAGGCACTGCATCTCAGTGCTCGAGGCGTCACTACAGGTTCGATTCCAGGCTGTATCACAACCGGCCGTGATAGTCCCATAGAGAGTCCCATAGGGCGGCGCACAATTGGCCCAGTGTTGGCCGGGGTAGGCCGTCATTGCAAATAAGAATTTGTTCTTAACGGACTTGCCTAGTTAAATAAATAATAAAATGCAAGAGCTGAGGTGGCCATTTTGATTCCAAAGGCTGAGTAAAATGTTCTATATGGTCTAGCACCGAAAATTCACTCTAGTCGCCCGTGTTTGAAAACAATGACATTAAGAGCCCACAATGTAACCGTGTTTATTTAGAATCGCCAGTAAAGTTAGTTTGGGGATATTTATTTTCCATAATCGTGACATAAGAAATGTAGCCTTAGTGTCCAATCGATCTCTTTACGAAGGCTAGCCAGCTGCAAAATAAACAGAGCCAGACCCTGTTGAAGGCGACTCAAATTAACTCATGTTCTGGGGATTATTTCCAAAATATACTTACAGTATGGAGGAAACAGTAATGAACAGTTTATGCTACATAACACTGTGTAGGCTACTCAAGAGGACTATACCACAAAGCATGATTTTTATTTAACCTTTTTTAGGATCAATGAGTTAGCCTGTTAACTTTGATAAACAAATAACTTTTTCAACTAATCAGAAAATCAATAGTTTTGGTTTTGGTTGATGAGTCAATTTGATGATGCCCATTTAAAGCTTATCTTTAAAAAAAATGTATTTCAGAATATTTAGGCAAGTTAGCTGACTAACTCATTGATCCTGCTTTGTAGTATACCTCTCTGTAGCCGCATCACCTTTTGGATGCGGGTCCACAGAAAATTATATTTTCGTGTTTCACATGTTGGAACATCTGCTTTTAAAGTCTTTGTTGAACACTGACAAATGAGTCACACATTAAAGTCTGTTGGCTTCCAAAAATAGAATAAACGTTTAAAAGGTGAGAGCGGTCAACTGTTACTTTAAAACATTGAAAGAGGCAAGAGTCTGCTCAAATGTGTAGAGCTGTTTTAACATGATCAGATTTAGCAGTGGATTAAATATTTTACCCCTGCCTTTTAATCGCGCTCCAGAAACCGAATCCGAATCCTTATAAAACAACTTGTCACCCGGACTGTACACCCCCCCCCNGAGCAGTCAACCGTTACTTTAAAACATTGAAAATAGGCAAGAGTCTGCTCTGCCTGCTCAAATGTAGAGCTGTTTGAACATTCTATCAGATTTAGCGTTGGATTAAATATTTTACCACTGCCTTCTGATCGCGCTCCAGAAACCTAATCATTATAAAACAACTTGTCACCCAGACTTTACCCCCCCCTCAGTGAGTGTTGCTCGGCCAAGTCCCAACGCAATCTCGATTTTGCAGCGGATGACTCAGCCCCCCGGACCTTGAGATGTGTCAGAGCTCAGCCACTGAGAAAACAGACAACACTGCATGACTTGTTCAGAAGCCAATGCATATTTCAATATCAAGCGAAGTAGTATGAAATCTAAGCCAGGTTAGAGTGCAGCTGTCTTGAATTTACCAACACGCATCCCTGTCCAACTGAACATCGGACCTGCATAATCATGAGCATGAACTGCTCGTGTCTGACGCAAGGAGATTGTTTTACTGTGCCCTGAACGCAAGGCCTCTGGGGAAGCTCGATCTCTTCCCAAATTACGATATGAGAGAGCAGACCAGTACTGACATTAGGCAGGTAACAGCGTATGTATGACAGTAGTGGGGGGATAAATAAGTGCTTGATTTTTTTGTTTTTTTATAACGTTAATACTAAGGCTGTTTGGCCTAGTCTGTCTGATAACTCAAGGATGAAAAGATGTTTTACATCTGCAAAGCATTTATCATAATTATAAAACCATCTAAAAAATCCATTAACAGTCAATTTCCAGAAGAAATACCACAAGGTGAAAGTTTACCAAAACGGGCTTCCTCTCCGGTCTCTGTCCAAAACATTGTCAGCTGACTGACAGACGTTGAAGGAGTGGTGATGGAACATCTCAGAGGAGCTCTATATTCCTGTCCGGGTCCCCTGACTCGCCCAGCTACAGTATGTGCCGAGACATGCAGATGCTTGTTTTACCAGATCACATGACACAGGAGAGATCTCTGCATCGTCTGTGCTTCCCAAAGCCAAATACCCACCGAAATCACAAATATCAGCGAGCAGAGCTGTAGTCCAAACCAACCTGGCAGGAAGGAGTGACCCAGAACTGAGTCAATAAATAAGATGCCTATCATGGCCTATACTCAGAACGCATGAAGCCTGCACAGCTAGCTGACTAGTCACGCAAATGTTTATTATCCTTAATTAAGCTACCTGATAAGGGCTCAGACCTCTGCCGACACTTTTTGGGGGATTAGTACCAGCCCAAGTGAAGCCGTGTCAAATCGCCCTGCTTTTTAAAAAAATGCTTTTGGAGCAAAGGAATGAATGGGTGTTCAGATGGCCGTTATGGACAGTACGGGACGCTTGGGTGGGCGCAAAGGAAAAAATGGCTGAAAGTCATCAGACCTTATTAGACTTGGATGTCAGGGCCTATTACTTCTCCATGAGTCTTTCACCAGCAGTGCCATTTTATAGCCTCTTGACGTAAAATCGTGTGCAGTCTCATTTGAGTTGAAAATGAGTAAAAAGACACATTGAAAAAGGCTAATTCAAATTCCTTACACTTTTTCCCAAAATGGGTTTCAAGGCAAAAAGCAATTCCATATTTTCACATCACAGTGGCCAAATGTATGGATGGTAAATCCATATGTTAATCTTGAGACAGAGGCTCTGAAGAAGTGTTTGGGCTCCTCAAGGACCTCTGGGGTACTAAGAGACCCCTCATTACCACACTAGCTTTCACACCAGACCAAAGGTCTTTCAATATATTCTTGCTCTCCAACCAAAAACAATCGATGCATCATCTCTGTCACTGTGACCAGAATGTGAGGAAACAGCTGATCAACATTAAGGATGCTCTCAAGCCAAGCCAAGCAGAGGAGTGTTAGGTCCCCCGAGCTCAGACACCGTTTACGCTGCCACGGACTAAACCCTTGGAAAGAGAGAAGCATACTGTATCATCATCTGGCACTTTCCTCATAGCTGTGAGGAACATTTACAAAGACCTCAAAAACAGTGCGAGGAACGAGATCTAGTGTCATGGAAAACACGCTCTACTGTATAACCTCTGAGCAACGATACCAGCCTCTGAAGCTTGGGATTCTCAAGTTGGACCTTTTCAGAGAGCCACAAGCAAACCTTGTTTTTATTCCACCCTTTAAAAATGCAACTATTCTATTAGCCAGGGAATGGTTGCACTTTTTTGTGGGGGGGG
>NC_036853.1:43926685-43991909 GCF_002910315.2 Salvelinus sp. IW2-2015
GGGGGGGGGGGTCTGGATTCCATTTGAAACTGATTCAAACAATTGTTTTGCATCAGACCTCCTTCTCCAACACTGGGTTAAAGGAAACACTCAGGGTGGCCATGTGGAAAATGGGTTTGTGGAAGAATGTTGGAAGGAACCAAAATGCTATTCGATCGTGATTCCAAGACATTTCTAAAGAGTGGGACTTCCAGTTTCTTAACAAGCATGATCCACCATGTGAATAACAACAATAAAGGCTTATGGGGATTTGTTCTCCATGTGGTATCAATAGGTTTCTGAAATGTGATAGTTTAGTCTTATTTAGAATGTCCTAATTGCAGAGGGAGTCTGGAAAAATGATTGCTCCATAAGCAACACACATTTTCCATTGGAATTGTTTAATTTATGAACCACATTAACAAATCAGTTCAACAATGAAAAGGAATGAAGAGAAAGTCACAAACCATTGTGGAATTTAATCGTACACTAATTGTTGTTCAAGTTAGTTAGAACTGCCCCATATCAGAACTAAAAGATAGCAGGACATTGTTTAACCTACTTAAATTTGACCTTTGCTTATATACATTTTACAATTGAGAGAAAACAAATTTTTTCATTTTGAAATGTTACACATAAAAGCGCCGTTAGTATCTATAGTACACAATCAGGGCACATCAATATCAAAAGACTGGTCCCCACACCAACTGCCCTGGCTCTTTGTACAGCTGTTAATGACATTTCAAATGTCACTGTAGGTATTTGAAATGTAGTAGTTCACAGAATATGGGCTCGTGGTACTCTGACATAATACAATTACAGAACAACAAGAATACGTGCCAAGTCAAAAAGCTATAACAATGCATTTCATTGTCTTTAGCATGCAAACATGTTTACGACCATAAATTTGTTCATTAATTGTGGATTCAAACATCCACTCGTGTGCAGAGTGCTGCATTGTGCTATTGCAATGCAAACCAGAGTTCAGGCTTTTGCATATATAACTTATTACAAAAGCAAGTTATGAAAATATTAAATGCACCACAATGCAAATCATTAATTGTACAAAGACATTTAATAAATGTCTGATTTCACCCATGCATCTGCATTGTATAATGTCCATACTAATAGATGTGCCAGATGACAGAATATTGTCCAAATGTTCAACATGAGCCAATATTGATTTGTAGATCCTTTATGTTGAGAAACTAATTGAATAGTGATGTGATGTTAAAATCAGATTTAAAATAAGCTTGAGAACCAAATTATTTAAATGCCAGTATTTGGCATCTATCATACAATATTTTTCAAAGTCAATATCAAAAGGTCCGCAAGTCTACACCTGTATTTCTCCCTCCAGGAGGCTGCCGGCGTCTAGCCTGAAGACCCCCAGCCCAGTCTCTGAGACCACCGGGGAGGCGTTGGGGGTCCGCAGTGTGAGCACCGACAGCGAGGGAGAGAAACTGGGCGTCATGGCAGACGGGGTGAGCCCTGTGTTCCTGGCCAGGGGCGCATAGGCGTATTTGGGGTAGGAGGGCCTCCGGGTCAGGGTGTGCATGCTGCGCAGGGGCATCCGGGGGGGCACGGCCCTGAGGCCTGGCTGCGCCACACCCGTGATGAGGGGTGGTGGATGCATGAGGCAGCAGGCTTCGGACGCCAGGCCCTCGTTGCCCCCCTGGAGGTCCTCGTCGGGCAGCAGGCTGATGTCGGTGAAGACTGAGGCCAGCGTGTGGTAGCGCGGCTCCCAGTCCAGCAGGTAGTCCCAGCCATAGCTGCCCCGGAGCTGCTCCTCCGGACACAACAGCGAGCTGAAGGAGCCGTCCACCGAGGCCTGGCTATCCGAGAGAGGGACGTAGCCCCTCATGCTTTCCTCCATGTCTCTCATCCTGACCCGCGGCAGCATCCCCTCCCCCCCTCCCTCCTCTTTGAAGGTGTGGAGGCTCTCGGAGCTCTGCATCCCTGTGGCCAGACATGTGCTGGAGACCGTGGTTACGACCGTCCCTGGGTTTTCATCCTCTGAATGGCAGGAAAGCTGGTCCGAGTCCTTGGGCACGCCAGAGTCAGGGACCCTTCTGCTCTGAGCCGAGTCGGCCCTCTTGCGGCACGGGTACTCATTGATCATCTTGATCTCATGGTCCTCGGCCGTCTCACCTTCTGCCGAGCCGCGGCCGCTTGAGTCAGAGTTCCGGATAGGGAAGGATATCTCCCTCTTCACTCGGATGGTGATGGGCGCCCTCAGCTCCCGCAAGCCGATGCGCTGTTGGGCACCGCCGGTCCTGCCGAACGTGCCGGTGTTTAGGTTGGCTGCAAGGGCAGCGGCCTTCTTGATGGCGGCCTCTTTGGTCTTGTACCTCAGAACAAGGGCCACGAAACTGACGAGTAGGAGAAGGAAGATGGCCAGCGACACGCCCAGAGTGACTGTCTGGACACCGAGGGCCACCCCGACGAGAGCTTCAGCCGAATTGGAGATATTGACTGTTACCAGGCTGGTGGTGGACCTGGAGTCCATTCTGGGACTGCCGGCTGTCACCAAGAGCTCCACCACGTCCTCGTTGGAAAAACTTCCTCTCTTGCGGTACACTGGGCCCGAGACGAACACTGCGCCTGTTGTTTTGTTGATGGAGAACAACTGTGAGGGGTTGACAAGGGAGTACTCGACCATGCCATCCAGGCCTCCGTCATGGTCCATGGCCATAACGTGGCCGACCGTCTGCCCCGCCTTGGCGTTCTCTGGGAGGATGAAACGGTACTGCCTCTGGGTGAAGACGGGACTGAATTCGTCCGCCCCTTCGATGGCCACCTGGACCCGCACGGTGGCCGCCTGTTCGCCTTTGTCCCTGGCCTCCACTATGAAGCAGTAGTCGCTCTCCCGCTCGAAGTCAAAGGTCTGCCGGGTGTGGATGTCCCCAGTGAGGTTGTCAATGGCAAAGGCCTCCTTCCTGTCAGGGCTGCCACTGCCGTAGTCCATGAAGCAGGAGGACATGATGGAGTAGGTGAGCTGGCCATAGGGCCCGGCGTCTTGGTCGATGGCATGGACTGAACAGGTGGGGGTGAAGGCTGGAAGGTTCTCCGGCACCGAGCAGTTGACTACGGGGAAGATGAAGTAGGGTGAGTTGTCATTCTCGTCCAACACCATGACAAAGACCACGGTGAAAGCTACTTTACGGTTTCCAGGTTCTCCCCCGTCGGAAGCCTGGACGGTCAGTGCGTACTTGGAGTCTTCCTCGTAGTCGAGACTGTGGTTGACCTCCAGGGTGCCGGTGTGGGGGTCTAACCTGAGGTGACCCTTGCTGTTGCCTGAGATGATGTCGTACCGGACCAGACCGTTAGTTCCGCGGTCAGGGTCCTGGGCGGTCACCTGAACCAACCTGGTGCCTGCTGGGCTGCTCTCGCTGGCCTGAGCGTGGTACTCTGCGCTGACAAAAGCCGGCACGTTGTCGTTGACATCCGCTACGGTCACCGCCACAACCGCCGAGCTGTTGAGCGGAGGCGAGCCACGGTCAGAAACTATCACTGTCAAGATGTAGCCCTCAGTGGTTTCGCGGTCCAGGAGTTGGCACAGAACCAGACTCCCAGCGGTCCTCTGCTGGCTCTCCGTTTGGACCGCACCTACCTCTATACAGAACTTCCTGTCCTCGTTGCCACTGGCAATGACAAAGTCCAGGTTTGTGTTTTCGTACTCCCAGTCCAGGTCCTCTGCCCAGAGGGTCAGCAAGGTGGTGCCGACGGGGGTATCCTCAGGGGGGCTGACCGTGTAAGCGTCATGCTGGAAGAGCGGGGTGTGGTCGTTGGCGTCCAGGACCACAATGTCCACGGAGGTGACTGTAGAGCGGACTGGGTCGCCCCAGTCTCTGGCCTCCACCAGGAGCTGGATCACGTTACCGTTGCTGACATACTTCAAGGGCTTGTTGGTGAACACTGACCCTACAAGACAAATGGGTTTGGAGTTAGCCATCGTCTCCAATTTGAAAACAGTGAAAAACATCTTACTAGTGTTTTTAGTCAACTGAAAGGGCTGCAGATCCTTTAGATATTGCTTTATTCCTATGCAGAATTTAAAAGCGCTATCAAAATAAAAATGTTATCATAATTATTAGACAAACACTCAAACTGATCTATTTTAACATTGTCTAATGTAGGGTTTCAGCTGTCCACTCAGTCTACAGCTACTATCAGGGAGGCTTTACCATGCTGACTGTCAATAACGCACAGCTCTCTAGCTGTTATTATGGTAAAGAACAACCTATCAAATAGAGCAACGTTGGTGGAATTTCCCTTTAATCAGGAAAGTCCCTGGTGATTAAAACTTTTTTTTTTTATACAAGGGAGACCTGGCAACCGCAAAACCTGTACAGTAGAATAAGATCACTCACTACCTCATGAGTTGCAGCCATAGCTTAGTCTAGAAATCTGAGCGTAATTACATTTCTCCCGCCCGATTCCTCAGCTTCATAGCAAACCGAGTGGCGGGGCCGCCTTTTGACTGAAACCCAAATTCAGGATTGTGTCTTTAATGCTCTCTATAGAAGTGCGTTCTGTAGGCTTTTTGCTGAAGTTCCTTTTGAGAACGTTGAACTATCAAATGAGTTTACTGATGTGAGCACAGTAAATTTAGACTGAAAACGAGCAAGATAAGTATTTTTCATTACATAGAATCGAACACTACTGTATAGTCAATCAGTTTGGGATATCGCCCGGCCTCCTGTAATATTGAAACTTATCTTGAAACACATAATTCACATAAGTTAAAACATATGAGTGCTGGAAACATGAGGAAACACAAAAGAACGAGCCAGTATCTAGTTTCTGGTTCGAGTTAGGATTAAGACACGATTCTGAGAGGCTCAATTCTAATATTGACGCCAATCCAAATTTCACTTCCCATTAGTTACTCGCACCACAAAACATGGAGAACACATTTCTCAGATATTAAAGTCGCTGGCCCTCGAAAGTAACAAGGTGGCCCCAAAAAAATATGTTTCAATAAAGAAAAGAAAAAAAGAGCTTTGAGAATGTAATGGTCTCTTTTAGCCTCGTCGGGTTCAATTAGTCTTCTTCACTTGTTGGGTTGGGGAGGGCGAAGACTTTGCTTCCCGAGACTGGATATAACAGGACAGATCCGGCTCTGAAGCAGACCTTTATATTAGTGACCTCTCATCAGCAATCTCTCCCACTCCCCCCTTCTTTTTTCTCTCTCCCCCCCTCCACTCCTTCACATATCCAAGCCCGTAAAAAGAGAAAGGATGGATGGAGAAACTGAGGCTACTGGCAGTGTGAATACTCTGAATAACCCTTGATGTGTAGAACCATGCAGAACTGGGCATATACTTACTGTTGGCGCAAACCCCCATTTCTTGGCCAACATGCGTAAAATAAGCGCGTCGCGCCAGATTTTTTTTTATTTTCAACAAGGGAATATAAAAGATGAATATGAAAACCGGGCTACCAGACAGTCTTAAGACGTGAACCTTGGGAAGCATGTGGCAGTAACTTTTCTTCTCCTACTACATTTTGACAGTCTGAATCGTAGGAATTAAGAGAAGCACATTTTGTAGCATCGCGGGAGGATTAGGCCTATTTCTTCAAGACCTAGCAGCAGCTATATAGATTCAGCCTTGGAATTTCTGACTGACTCGTCCTTGGACTCTGGGTATGATTGGGAGAATGGTCCCGGGTCCATTAAAAACATTTTCACAAGGCCTCTGCCAAGAGTTCGCACTTTAGAGACTTCGTGCCTAAATAAGTACTTCCATTGTTACCCTTCAATTTGATAAAAATTGATTTAGAATGGACTGGATGGTACAGTAGTTAGGGCCGTAGTCTCTGGTACGCATACTGTATGTACACGTCGGCATTGGGTTATATCCGGCCTACACATTCTTCAATGACACATTCTCCCTCCAATCTCGGTCATACATTTTTCTCTTAAATAAAAACACTAAAGTATATATATTTTGTAATTAGAACAGGCGAGTTGACTATATCTGGCTAATTATGATGAAAGCTATTCATGTACTGTTTTACATTATTTAACTTTAATCTAATTGGTAAATCTAATAGTGCTTACCGTTGTCTGGGTGTATGTAGAAGCCGTGTAGAGTTGACGAGAGGAGTCTGTAGCCGAGTTTGCCGTTAAGCCCAGAGTCTCGGTCCGTGGCAGCCACAGTCAGGATCAACATGTTGGCAGGAGACAGTTCTGGCAACTTCACCTGATGGTGCAAACAAACAAACACATCTCATGTCAATTTCCAGGAGAAAATAAATACATTTATAAACATCTCATTGAGGACTCAAGGAGAACTTGGAGTCACAAGACATCACTGAGGGAGTACAATGGTGTCAAATGGATAGATCAGACATTGTCCAACTTGACATTCAAATCCCCTCATCCTCTCAGTGAGTCAGTCATGTTTACATTTTAAACGACTTCATTTCTGCCTCCTATATAATTATTTTTTGCTAATGTGTAAAGGCTCACCACAAAGTAGATGTGTGTGTGGTGAGGGATTTGTGTTCCATAACTATAACTGTCTTGTAATGCATCATTAGTGAAATACCAAACCGATTGCAGTTCTAGCTACCTGGTAGAAGTCCTGGGAGAAGACGGGCACGTTGTCGTTTACATCCAGCACTTGAACCAGGACCTCGGCCGTGGTCTGGTGGAGGGAGTCCGAGGCCCACACCACCAGCCTGTGCGTCGTCTGTTCCTCATGGTCAAGCTTCTGCGTCAGGGTCACCACGCCCGTGTAGCGGTCAATGGCAAAGCTCCCGGCAGCGCTGGCATTGTCCAAAAAACTGTAGGTCACGGTGGAGCTGAGGTCCACATCGTTGGCGCTTACCTGGGTCACCATGTAGCCCACTGGGAGGTCTGGTGACCGACAAGATAACAGTGTAAGAAGTATTTAGTACCAAATAGTCTATATAGTCAAACGCACACAACTTGTTAGGGGGTACTGGCCTGGCCTGAGCCGAAGAGCAATTGTGTGTACGGTTCCTACTTCATCTCTACAGGTTTTTAGAATTACAAATTAAACTGAAACATTATCTCAAGTTGACAATTCTCTTGTAAATCTCTGTCAATCAATAAAATCTTCTGCTATAACACCTGATTCAACTAATCATAAAAACTTTGGTTAGCTGAATCAGTGTGTCAGTGAGGGGCTGGGAACTGCCTTATGAGCAAAATACATTGGAAAGACATTGAAAACACATCTTTTGGTTGGAAATACCGATTTCAACTAATTTTGCTCATTGGGTGGGCTTGTCTCCCAAGCAATTTGTTTCAGGAAGTGATCTTCACTCCTTCAGGACAGTGGCATAAGGATAGAGCTTTGCCTCAGGCACAACAGCCCGTGGGACTGTTACAAAGAGGTACTTCCTTTCAGCGCCAGCTACCAAATCTTGGCCTGCTGTGAAGATGCTTTAAATAAATAAACTTTTTTTATTTATTAATGTGATTAGAAAATGTAGACTGAAAATGGTTACCCCATTGGCCCTGATCAAAAGTAGTGTACTGTAACAGGAAAAGGGTGCCATTTGAGAGAGGTGTCTTACTCTCTGCTATGACCACAGGCTCCATGGGGGGAATGGCCGGGCTGTTGTCGTTGATGTCCACCACCTGGACCCGGACGGTGGCGGTGCTGCTAAGGGGAGGGCTACCCCTGTCTGACGCCTGCAGTACCAACCTGGGAACACAACACCACAAGGAAACGCACACCATTACATTACTAGTACTCCAACTAGCCAGTGTAGGTAGAAGACGTAGAGATCGATAGACATATATTGTATATACTGAACAAAAATATAGAAAACGCAACATGCAAAGTGTTCGCCCCATGTTTCAAGGGCTGAAATAAAAGACCGCAGAAATGTTCCATATGCACAAAAAGCTTATTTCTCTCCAATTTTGTGCACAAATGTGTTTACTTCTCTGTTAGTGAGCATTTCTCCTTTGCCAAGATAATCCATCCACCTGACAGGTGTGGCATATCAAGAAGCTGATTAAACATGTCCATATTGTGCTGGGGACAAAAAGCCACTAAAATATGCAGTTTGGTCACACAACACAATGCCACAGATGTCTAATGTTTTGAGGGAGTGTGCAATTGGCATGGTGACTGCAGGAATGTCCACCACAGCTGTTGCCAGATAATTTAATGCTAATTTCTCTACCATAAGCCACCTCCAACGTTGTTTTAGAGACTATGGCAGTACATCCAACCGGCCTCACAACCGCAGACCATGTGTTACCAAGCCAGCCCAGGACCTCCACATCTAGCTTCTTCAACCGCGGGATCGTCTAAGACCAGCCACCCGGACAGCTGATGAAACTGAGGAGTATTTCTGTCTGTAATAAAGCCCTTTTGTGGTGAAAAATGAATTATTATTGACGGGGCCTGATGAGTGCTGGGCCTTGTTTACGGGGGTGCAACATTATGAAACGTTCACAAAGAAACGTGGCCTCCCAAACGTGGCCTATGGCCTCCCAGTCCCACAAATGGCTGCGCCCCTGTCCTGTCATGTGGAACCCATAGATTAGGGCTAATTTATTTATTTAAATTGACTGATTTCCTTCTATGAACTGTAACTCAGTAAAATTGTTGAAATTGTTGCATGTTGCATATATATTTTTGTTCAGTATAGAAAAACACTGAGTATACCAAACATTATAAACACCTTCCTAATATTGAGTTGCACCCCCTTTTGACCTCAGAACAACCTCAATTCATCAGGCCATGGACTCTACAAGGTGTTGAAAGCGATCCACAGGGAGGCTGGCCCATGTTGACGCCAATGCTTCCCACAGTTATGTGAAGTTGGCTGGATGTCCTTTGGGTGGTGGAACATTCTTGATACACACAGGAAACTGTTGAGCATGAAAAACCAGCAGCGTTGCAGTTCTTGACACAGACCGGTGTGCCTGACACATACTACCATACCCCGTTCAAGGGCACTGAAATCTTTTGTCTAGCATGTAGGATTAGATACACACAACTCACAATACATTGCCATAGCAAGTGACAACTCTAATAGTAGCGTAAAGTGTAATGTAAGCTAGCGTACTTGTAAGAGGAAGTGATTTCCCGGTCTAGAACAGTGTTGGTGACAAGGATCCCGCGCACAGAGTCGATGATGAACGCCTCGTTTTGGTTACCAGACAAGATGGAGTACTCAATCTGACCATTCACACCCCTGTCCGCGTCAGAGGCAAACACCTACAACAGGAAGAAAAGCATTATAGAGTAGGGAAGCCTATTTCTACATAGCCAATACCCAGCGTAAGCATGGCACATTAGCAAATGTAAAAATAACATTTGCAAGAGTCAGTTCAGACTGTTACAGGCCGCACAACACTTAATGGAAAAACTACGCAATAATGCTATGCATTTGTTATTTGAAATGGATTGTAATGCTTTTTTTTACAGCCATGTTTCAATCAATCACTCAATTAAAGCAAAAGCAAGAGCCCAGTGCCCAGGAAAAACTCCAGAGATGGAAGAAACCTAGAGAGGAACATAGCTCAAAAGAAACTGATTGGTAACGACAAATTATGTTTCTGCCTTAGCTCAAAATGACAAAGTAACAACTCGATTGGCTGGCCTCCAATCCATACCTGCATGACGTAGGTGTTGTGTACCTGGCCTTCCCACACGGCCGTGCGGTAGTGGCCCTGCTCGAAGGCCGGCGCATTGTCATTGACGTCCTGCTGCGTGACGGTGACCCGGCAGTGGGCTGTGTGCAGGGGGCCGCCGTCAGCCAGCACCACCAGGTGGAACCTCCGGTTGGCCTCGTAGTCTAGACTGGCCTGGTCCCACACTGTGATGTCACCTGGGAGAGGGAGAGGGGTGGAAAGACAAAGAAAGTGAGAAATAGAGGGAACAGAAAGATAGGGATTTAGCGAGCGAGCGAACGAACAGAAAGAGAGACAGGAAAGTAGGAGAAGAGATGGAGGGCGAGCGCAAATGAGAAAGATTGTTTGATGGATGTACGATAAAAAGTTCATAGAATTCACAGGGAGTTACGTTGCGCCTGCGTGTATTCTATCACCACGTTGTATCCATGTTTTGCAGTTGTGCATTCAAAACATATGTACACATTCCATTAACAACTTGATTCCTCTCAGTCTCCAAACAAGAATGTAATCTGGACTTTGATGTTCCCCCCCACCCGTTCCACTTCAGCCACACTGCTTATATAGTGGCTCAGGGAGAGTTTGGGCCATAATGAATCCATGCTGGCTAAGGCAAGCAGTCCATAATCCACAGCAAAGACTGTATGCGTCCCATGAGACACACTATTCCCTATATAGTGCACTGTGTTTGAACAGAGCCCTATGTGCCCTAGTCAAAAGTAGTGCACTACATAGGGAATAGGGTTCCATTTGGGATACAACTCCAGTTCTCTGAACAGGGGGATATGGGAAAACAACCTCTTGACTGCTGTAGTAGACAATGCCTTCAATAATCCTAAAAGGGGATTTCCACACGATAATTTGGATAGCCACTATAGCGTCGCCCTCATGTGCGTGCTAGTGTAGCACATGGGGATGTTAGACACATACTCCTCAGCCTTGAGTGTCCCGCTTGTGTAGCCTCATTAGCTAGCTTTTGAGGTGGCGCCACCAGCTAAGATGCTTGAGGGAGGACGGTCATGTGTGTTTGTGAGGCAGAGGTCCCGAGTTTGTGCCAGGTATGGTCCGAATCAGGAGGAAGTGGTACTCGCTAAGCAGCGTGATGTTGTTTACACAAGTAAGCAGGCTAGGTATCTACAGAAAATCCAGTAGGGGCTGGAAACTATTGTGCAGGAATCATCAACTAGATTCAGCCGTGGGCCGATTTGTTTCTTGAGCAGATGGTCGGGGGGCCAGAAGATAATAAAAAAAAAAAATTGTAGACTGCAAACAGATATGTTTGTCTAAAACTATTATTTTTATTTCAAACTTTGCATATGATCATGTCTTTTTGTGCATGGGAATAGATTACTTAAATAAGTCACTTTGAGCTGATTTACTGGTGTTTTTACACCCCATTCACACTCCCTCACCCATGCTCGCATTGCCCAACGGTACCACCGCCCTCTTCCGTTCCTTCCTTTGTTCATCGCCCCCAATGTGTTACGTGGAAATGAACGAGCGAGAGAGAGCGAGCGATGGTCCAAAGGGATTGAAGAAAAAGGAGTAGTCTTGTTTGGGAAATGGATGTGAGGAGTCTGGAATGCCGGGGTTATTAGCCTGGATGGAGATACAGCGTTATTAGCCTGGATGGAGATACGGAAAACTAGACAGATGGATGCAGGGATAGGCGGAGGTTCTGGCTTTGGTGTGTCCCTGGAGTCAAAAAATTACCTGAAAAATGAACAAGGAAGAAAAGACAAGCATGGTTTTAAGTTCCTGCTGCAGGCAACTAATGAAAGAGTCCTAGCTGGCTTATGCCAACAAGCACACTGGAGCCTAAGCTATGTCTATGATTCCAGCCTCAGAGAAGTGTTTTGGAGAGGAGAACAAGTTATTTTAGGGTTTTAAATGTACTTATTGAAGATTAGGACAGTGAAGAGGAGACAAAAAAGGTGGGAGAGATTGTGAATCAAAAAGGTGGATTTAAACACATTCTGACTCTGGTATATGTGTGCCGGGGATGGTGGCACTAATGACTGGACCACACAAGAAATATAGTTTTTTAGTATTGGAAAGGTTCATACCCGTGTGTCGGTTGATGGCGAAGGCGCCGTTCTCGTTGCCGTTGAAAATGCTGTACTCGATTCGCCGTCTGTCGTCGGTCCGGTCGTGAGCCACCACGTTTCCCACCCACGTGCCTGGAGGTGAAAGGAGAAGAGATGGAAAAAAAAGATATCTCTCAATGGCTTTTAGCCCTAACCTGAACTCAAAGGGTTTGATAGATAGCGTGACGTCAGTAAAGAGTTTGGATAAAGTACTGAACATACACAGCAGACTTAAGTGTTTGATTGAGCCTGACTGGAAAGCCAGACGGGCTGGGTCCCAACTTTTAGGACTATTCAATTGCCTCCATTGCAGCAGCCAAGTTCAATCAAGCACATATATGATAGAAAACAAATACTAGTTGAAATCAGATCTGGTACATATCAATGCACTTGTCTTGAATAGTTCTTCATATACTGATATTAGAGCAGTTCTTCCATACCAGTTTTGCTGTTTTCCACCACAACTGCTTCGTAGAGCGTCTCAGTGAAGTGCAGTGGCTCGTCCTCTCCCTTCAAGTGAATAAGGACCAGGCAGGTAGAGGTGAGAGCTGGCCTCCCCTGGTCTGCAGCCAACACCTGCAGGTTAGCACCCAAGAAACTCTGACTAATGGAACCATTCAATCGTATGTCTCCCGATTTACCGTTGATGGTGAAAAAAGGGTTGTTTTCCACCAAGCTAAACCACACAGTCCCGTTCTCACCACGGTCACCATCCACTGCAGTCACCGTGGCGACAATCTTGTTTGGGATCGTCTCCACGGTGACCCAGCCGACAATGGGGTTCTCCGTGCAGACGGGCGCGTTGTCGTTGGCGTCCTCCACCTGCACGGTAACCGCGGTGGCGGAGCTCCGTGGACCTCTGGCGCAGCCGTCGGTGGCCACGGCCCTGAAGGTGTACTGAGCACGGCTCTCCCTGTCCAAGGGCCGGGTGGTCCGAATCACGCCCGTGGCGGGCTCTACTGAGAAGGCCCCCAGGGTGTCCTCGGCCAGAGAGAATGTCACCTCGCCGTTGGGGCCCTGGTCCGGGTCTCGGGCCTCCAGACGCAGCACTTCTGCCCCTGCGGGGAGCCCCTCAGCCAAGGAAGCGCGGTAACTCTTGCGGTGAAACGAGGGACTGTTGTCGTTCTGGTCCAGCAGGAGCACCAGGAGCTGGGTGGAGGAGCTGAGGGGGGAGGGTTGGCCGCCGTCGCTGGCCTGGATGCAGAGGGTGTAGCTGGGCCGCTCCTCCCGGTCGAGGGCCCGCGTGGTGCTGACGGCGCCCGTGGTGGCATGGATGGTGAAACGCCCGCCGTAGTCCTCGCCTGGAGGGATAAGTCAATACACTTCGGTTAGATTAAATAATTAAAGTAATTTTCCACTGAAACACAGGTGCTCCATTTAGGAATCTCACCCTGTATGGCGTAGGTGATGGTGCCGTTGGCTCCGTGGTCTGGGTCCGAGGCCTGGGATGTGTGGATGACCCCGGGGGGCAGGTTCTCTGGCAGGCTAAGCTGAAAGGAGGCCTGCATGAACTCGGGGACGTTGTCGTTGTCATCCAGCACCGAGCATAGCACCGTGGACGTGCTGGAGAGGGGCTGGACGCCGCTGTCCCGAGCCTGGACTGGTGAGGGGGACGAGGGAGATGATGCAGAGGGACAACAGGGAGAGGAAGGTGAGGGTTTAGGGAGAGGAGGGTGATGGTGATGGTTTAGGTCCTGTTTGAATAGGGTTGCAAAATTCCTAGGTTTTACAGAAATCCCAGTTGGAAGATTCCCAGAATCATACGGGAACGAGAAGGAAATCCAGAATCCCCCAACCAGGATTACATTTTTTTTAAAGGAATTTTTGAAATACTAATTAATTTAATTCTTCATTAAATTTGTGTCATTTTGGAGACCTATCCTATCCAGTAGGTAAGACGGCCATATATCACGATCATTGCAAGTAAAGCACTACTCGAGAAAAGCTGCGGTTTGATGAATAGACAGTTCTGTTAGTACTACTGAGAATATAATAAAAATGCAACAGTGTGCCACCCCTCCTTGATGTGATAGCTGAACTAACAGTTGGAAAGGTGGGAGCAAGGGATCAACTTTGTGGTTTTCACCACTTCAGTCATTCGAATGCTCTTTTTTTTTACCCCACAAACATCGGCATGAACAAACAGCGGCTCCTTCACAGATTTTCTTTATTTCATGAGTTCTACGTTTTGTATCCTTCACAGATTTAACAGACCAATAACTTAGCAAAATAGACTGTACTTTGAAAGTCATAACTGAAGACGCACTTCTTTCACAGCTTCTCTCTACATTGTACCAACATCTTATACTGCCCGCCCGCCCACCCACCCCTCCCCCCCAAAATGCTGATATGAAACAGATTTTTTTTCAGGGTTCATTTTCCCCCTTGTTTTAATCTGACCGTACCAGTGGAAAATTGGCCCGACGTCTCTTGGTATTTCACAATCATCACCGGGTCGGTTCTGGCACGACTTCAAATCATCACGGCTTTCCTGTGATTATATTTCCTTCGATTTTAATTGTTCAAACTCCCTCCAGACTGTACAAATATCGTCATGTGCACATCTGAAAGCAGTTTATCACAAAATATTATTGCATATTTTGGATGTAATTGTATTCTTGTAAAGGGGGGGGGGGGCTGGGGGAAGCACACGAAAAATACCCTAGTCCAAGGCATAAAACAGTCCGTGGAACATGAGTCTACCCACAAAGCTGAGAGTCTTAAATAGCACCCTACTCCCTATAAGCAGTGGACTATGTAGGGAATCAGGTACCATTTTGGACGTACCCTTGTAACGTCTAGCCTCAACATAAATCAAATCTGGTGAATAATGTTGCTTTCAAAAAGTGGGTAGACCGAGTTCTTTATGACTGGCTGTGAACCATACAACAAAAAGAGAGATTGAAAGAGGGCGAGAGAGTGTAGTGGCGAGAGAGCAGAGGAGCAAATCGCGAGAGAGGGACAGCGCAAGAGAGCGAGGAAGGCGTGAGCACGGGAAAGAGAGAATGAGAGGGAGCGAGAGAAGCCGAGAAAGAGAGGAGGCAAAAGAGAAAGCAACAAGAGGGGGAGAGAGAAGGAGCAAGAGGGGAAAAAAAATCTAGATATTTTATTAAGCCCTATGGTGGAAACAGATGTGACAAGCTGAGAGGTGCCCTAAACGAGAGGACTGCCGTATGGGATAACTGTCTCCACATATCGCATGGTGGGGCTTTTAAATATTAGTGAGTTGGATGCAAAGGATTTACTTCAGGCACCAGACAAGGCCCAAAAATCCTCGTCATTTGCATGAAGAGACAGATATCGGGGACGTACAGTACCAGTCAAAAGTTTGGATACACCTACTCAATCAAGGGTTTTTCATAATTTTTACTATTTTCTACATTATAGAATAATAGTGCAGACATCAAAGCTTTGAAATAACACATATGGAATCATGTAGTAAACCAATTTATTTTTAACGAATCAAAATATATGCCAAGAGTACAAAGCTGTCATCAAGACAAAGGGTGGCAACTTTGAAGAATATCAAATAGATTTTGATTTGTTTGACACTTTTTTGGTTATTACATGATTCCACATGTGTTATTTCATATAGTGTTGATGTCTTCACTATTATTCTACAATGTAGAAAAGAGTAAAAAATAAAGAAAAACCCTGGAATGAGTAGGTGTGCAAACTTTTGACTGGTACTGTACACGTTACCTCAACTACCTTGACTAACCCGCACATTGACTCTGTACCAGTTCCCCCTGTATATAGCCTCATTACTGTTATTTTATTGTGGCTCTTTAATAATTTTTTATTTAACTACAGTTATTGTAAAGTAAGCATTTCACTGTACGGTGAATACACCTGTTGTATTCGGCGCATGTGACAAATACAATTTGATTTGAAAATGGTGCTACACTCTCTGGCTGATATCCCCAGATATGCCCCCCCCCCCGCACGCTAGACGTCGCTGAACTGCAAATCACCCTTATACAGTCTTTGAGTGGAACTTTCTCACTGCAGAGAAACAATTTGTTAAATATCAACCAACTAAAGTGAATGTGGCTAATTATTTATGTTACTGACATACTCTGTGTGCGCGCGCGCGCAAGTGCGTGTAATTGAGATGAGCATCGGTTGACTTTCAAAATGCACTATGACTGTTAGTTACAGTATAGTTCTGTAGTTCTTTCATGGTAATTCAACGGTTGTTGAAATGTGCAATGCAACTTCACCTTTTCCAGAGACTCAATGAACCAACCACAAGCCAGTCCGCACACACACAAAAATAATCATTCAAGATTGACTCACCGCCTCCATTTACAAAAAAGTACAGAGGATGTCACTGCTACCTGAAATGAAAGTGACAAACTGCACATTTAACAGTAATGAGTTGCTGTGTGTAATGTGTATAACCTCTAAGGGTGAAGTGCTGGTGCAGCTCCCTGTCCAGTTGGGAGGTGGTACTCATCTCTCCAGAATGGGGGTCGATGGAGAAGAAGTCGTAGCCCGGCCCGGGCAACAGGCTGTACCACACCGCAGCATTCTCTTCTGTGGTCGAGAGATGGATGGACAATGTTGGTTACAGGTGGAGTACTGTTCACATCAATATCAGATGCATGGTACACAAAATAATAAAATATTACAAATACTTTCAGCGTTTGCTTGAGCCTGCCTTGAGTGCCAGATAGGCAGGGTTTGGACCTTTGGTTCCATTGTGCCACATAAGCTCAATCAAGCAAAAATGAAGTATTTGAAAGAAAACATTATTTTAACTCTGGTCTGGCACACACACGAAAACAGTATCAAGACTGAGGGCACGTAGCCATGGCACCATCCATCCAGCTCATGGTTTGAATCAAAGGCATTCAAAACAAGGAACATGTAATAAATAGGACATTGTTCAATAAATGGCAGGTATGCACATAAAAACCATCCATTTCAATATTAACAACCCTTGCTACGGCTAGTCTAGCGCTCCAGCCTCCAACATTTCCACCAAAGTTCACTCATGCTTTCCATCAAAACCAATGAACTACTTTTTTCTTCTGGCAATATGATGGATGATAACCCAGCAAATTCCACTTGGCTCCTTTTAGACATCTTGGGTTGTGTCCTAAACGGCATCCTATTCCCTTTATAGCACACTACTTTTGACCAGACCAAAAGTAGTGCACCATATACAGAATAGGTCAAATGAAGTGCACTACACCATAGGGAATAGAGTGCCATTTGGGACATACACACACTTGAAGTTTAGGTGCGCATTAATAAACATTCCGCTCTGACGTCGCCGTTTAGCATCTCGTTAGGTCAGCCCATTTACGCGTCCCAAATGGCAGGGAATACGGTGCCATGTTTAGGGGCCCGTCTGGAGAAAAAGAGGCGTTTGGGACAAGGGGCCTTATCTGATTCCCAGATTGAAACCAGTGCTAACAGGGGTAAATCACCTCGAGATATGATCTGTCACTTAAATAAAGGAAAAAAACAAATGAAAATATTTAGCTAACCTTCACATGAGCCCCACCAAGTGCTGCGGTATGATTCAATGCTAGTGGATCACCCATGCACACAACCTTGAACCCCCCCCCCCAACATCTCACTCGCCTCCCCCTAGTCCCAGGCACAAAACGGATGAAAACAGGTAGGTACATGTCCAATAGGAAACACTTGTTATCCATTGCAAAACGTTTTGCTACGGCATGCCCTAATGAACACAACCCAGATTGGTGGTTTCGAGGAAGAACAGGGAGAGGTGGCAGTAGGGAAAGTGCTGCTAGTAGAGTACCAAACAGATACAGACTGATGTCCCTGACCTAGTTATAGCCCCTCCAGCCCTCCCGACATAGAGGTCAGGTGGTAGAGCAGCCCCATCAGGCACCAGCCAGCGTAGGGCTTCGCATGTGGTTCACATCACCACACACTTTCACGGGACAAATATAACTCAAACACTAATTGTCAGGGGTGACTGTGGGATATATTCTCTTCCCTGTCTAGCGGCCCCAGTGATTACAGTGGACGGTTTTGTACAGTTATCACACACACAAAAGTTCGGGGTCACTTAAATTTCCTTGTTTTTGAAAGAATCTATTTTTTTGCCCATTAAAACATAAAATTGATCAGAAATACAGTGTAGACATTGTTCATGTTGTAAATGACTACTGTAGCTGGAAACAGCAGATTTTAAAACCGAATATCTACATAGGCGTACAGAAGCCCATTATCAGCAACCATCACTCCTGTGTTCCAATGTCACTTTGTATTAGCTCATTCAAGTTAATCATTTTAGAAGACTAATTGATCATTAGAAAACCCTTTTGCAATTATGTTAGCACAGCTGAAAGCTGTTGTCCTGATTAAACAAACAATAAAACTGGCCTTTAGACTAGTTGAGTATCTGGAACATCAGCATTTGTGGGTTCGATTACAGGCTCAAAATGGCTAGAAACAAAGAACTTTCTTCTGAAACTCGTCAGTCGATTCTTGTTCTGAGAAATGAAGGCTATTCCATGTGAGAAATTGCCAAGAAACTCAAGATATGGTACAATGCTGTGTACTACTCCCTTCACAGAACAGCACAAACTGTCTCTAACCAGAATAGAAAGAGGAGTGGGAGGCCCCGGTGCACAACTGAGGACAAGTACATTAGAGTGTCTAGTTTGAGAAACAGACTCCTCACAAGTCCTCAACTGGCAGCTACATTAAATAGTACCCGCAAAACACCAGTCTCAACAGTGAAGAGGCGACTGCGAGATTCTGGACTTCTAGGCAGAGTTGCAAAGAAAAAGCCATATCTCAGACTGGCCAATAAAAATAAAAGATTAAGATGGGCAAAAGACACTGGACAAAGGAACTCTGCATAGAAGGCCAGCATCCCGGAGTTGCCTCTTCACTGTTGACGTTGAGATATATAAAAAAAATACTTGTGGGAACACATTGAAAAACATCACATATTTCTGACAAACTATAAATTGTACAATAAAGTGAAGAGACACAGGCAAAAACTCTTGACAGAGCTGATGTAACGGAGTCAGGTTTGTAGGCCTCCTTGCTCGCACATGCTTTTTCAGTTCTCCCCAAAAATGTTCTATGGGATTGAGGTCAGGGCTTTGAGATGGCCACTCCAATACCTTGAGTTTTTTGGCATTAAGTCATTTTGCCACAACTTTGGAAGTATGCTTGGGGTCATTGAACATTTGGAAGACCCATTGCGACCAAGCATTAACTTCCTGACTAATGTCTTGAGATGTTGCTTCAATATATCCACATCATTTTCCTGCTTCATGATGCCATCTATTTTGTGAAGTGCACCAGTTCCTCCTGCAGCAAAGCACCCGCACAACATGATGCTGCCACCCCCGTGCTTCACGGTTGGGATGGTGTTCTTTGGCTTGCAAGCTTCCCCCTTTTTCCTCCAAACATAACGATGGTCATTATGGCCAAACAGTTCTCTTTTTGTTTCATCAGACCAGAGGACATTTCTCCAAAAAGTACGATCTTTGTCCCCATGTGCAGTTGCAAACCGTAGTCTGGCTTTTTTATGGCGGTTGTGGAGCAGTGGCTTCTTCCTTGCTGAGCGGCCTCTCAGGTTATGTCGATTATAGGACTCGTTTTACTGTGGATATAAATACTTTTGTACCTGTTTCCTCCAGCATCTTCACAAGGTCCTTTGCTGTTGTTCTGGGATTGATTTGCACTTTTCGCACCAAAGTATGTTCATCTCTAGGAGACAGAACGCGTCTCCTTCCTGAGCGGTATGATGGCTGCGTGGTCCCATGGTGTTTATACTTGCGTACTATTATTGGTACAGATGAACGTGGTACCTTCAGGCGTTTGGAAATTGCTCCCAAGGATGAACCACACTTGTGGAGGTCTACAATTTTTTTTGAGGTCTTGGCTGATATCTTTTGATTTTCCCATGATGTCAAGCAAAGAGGCACTGAGTTTGAAGGTAGTCCTTGAAATACATCCACAGGTACACCTCCAATTGACGTCAATTAGCCTATCAGAAGCTTCTAAAGCCATGATATTTTCCAAGCCGTTTAAAGGCAGTCAACTTAGTGTATGTAAACTTTGACCCACTGGAATTGTGATACAGTGAATTATAAGTGAAATAATCTGTCTGTAAACAATTGTTGGAAAAATCACTTGTGTCATGCACAAAGTAGATGTCCTAACCGACTTGCCAAAACTATAGTTTGTTAACAAGAAAGTTATTGAAAGTTGTTGAAAAACGAGTTTTAATGACTCCAACCTAAGTGTATGTAAATTTTCCGATTTCAACTGTAAGGAGAGATAAGTAAGAGAAGGCCACTGGCCATTCAATTTTTTTCCAAAGTTTGGAGTGAAGTACTGAACAACCAGTCGCTCTCTCTCCTCACAATTTCTCCAACACTGAAGCAAAAGACAAAGATCAACACCCCCCCCCCAAAAATATATATATATAACAAATAATACACATTTCCTCAACTTAATTGTGGGAGAGATGGAGAGAGAGAGCGGCCATTGAGGTACACCACAGATTCAGGCCACTCCGGAGAGAGGTGATTGGAGGAGACAGATGAACACTCAAGGCCTATTAGCACAGATGGTTGGGATTATGGACTCATCGTCGGTGGGACATTTCACATCTCCTGGAGGAGCGGGGGCTTTCTGTCTGCTTGCTTTTCTTAGACACTGTTCTCACCCCCAAGAATGTCTCACATACACACACATGGACGCACGCTGAGACACAGACACACACCACCTTGGTGTTTAAAAAGAGCACACACCCTCCCTCGCTTCACCTTCTTCCTCAACTTTCAATATTTGGGAGAGCAATTAAGAAACGTGATTTGGGGGACGGCGAGCTACTGCGGGGAAAAGTGTTACAATAAACAAGGGCCAACGTGTGGATGTGCGAACGTGATTAAGTTATGTCGTGAGTGTAATTCAGTGGGATGTTTGAACTAGCCTGTGCAGAGAGAAACCAAATAGTAGAAGACAAGATCAGGGGAGCGCAATGCGGCTCTCCCTCAATTTCAATCAAACCCAAAGGATGCATCCCAAATAGCACCATGTTCCCTATGTAGTGCACAACTTTTGACCAGGGACCATAGGAAATATGGTGCCATGGGCCCATAGGGCAGTATGTAGAGGACAGAGTGCCATTTGGGACGCAGCCCTAATGGAATGGGACCAACAGAGAAGTAGAAATTCTTGACCTGTCAGGCCTCTAGGGTTCTACTGAAAACTCACAGATTGAGGAGGATTGTCGGTTAATGGTGCCCCTGTCAGTGTGATATACTGGTGATTGACATGAACCTTGTATGGACAGGTGGGCGAAAGGGAAAATGGAGGGGTTATGGTAGACTTGTGTCGCTTTTCGGCAAACAAGGTTACCACATAGTTGCACCTACTTAATAGTTATTTGAGATAGCTTATGGAAACATTTGAGATTCCTGTGTCTTTTCTGCTGTAGATACAGTATGTAATATCAAAAATAATTTAAACTGCCATTGGACAGTGTACAGTTAGAGAGCAACATAAGAATCAAATTTGAGTATAAAAAAAAAGGTCCCAAACCACAATCCAAACCATAGCCAACTTGGTTATTTTATCAAATGCAATTTTATGGTAAGGATTTTGGGTTAGAAAGGATAATCAGCAGTGTTTGTTGACCACTAAATCGCAGGACAGATCAGACTCAGCACAACAACAGTAAGATAAGGTCTCTCAAAGCAGAATTCATATGCTGATGCTGCCACCTAGAGGCTAAACTGATATACTGTAATGTGACCACTGTGTACATCTAAACTGTGGATGGGTTTGTCTACAGTGAGTGATGTGGGCTCTAGGTTATCTAGAGAATTATTCTGCCTATTGTTCTTTGTCCTGACCACCCTGAGGTTGGGGGTTTGATCCTGGGTCGATTCATAAAAACTCTAAAAATGGGACCTGATGCCTCTGCTTGGCACGCCGCATTAAGGAGATGGATTGGGGGTAAGGGGGTAGGTAAGGCCTTGTGATCTCCAGGGGGTGTACTTCTACACCAAACTGCCTTATGCTACAGAAACATGAGGCTCCTTCCCTATGAACCATTGTGGCTCTGACAAAGCTTACTTCTTCCTTTCAGATGAGGCGCTAGCTAGCGCAGAACAATATCTCCTATAAATAATTGAAGCACTGCAAATGGAGAGAAAACTGTGACTTGTTTTTCTGCTCTGTACTCTCCATCTGAACTGAACAATGAAACACAATTTGAAAAAAATAACAGTATCCAGAGTGGTACGTACCGGAGTCCTTGTCTGTGGCGGACACAGTGACCACGCTCTCCCCAGGCTCTCTGTTCTCAGCAACGCTGGCTGTGTAGACATCCTGCTGGAACAGAGGAGGCTGGTCGTTGACATCCCCTACCTCCAGCATCAGGGTCTGGATAGAGGAGAGGGAGGGGAGCCCCTGGTCCGAGGCCTGGATGGTCAGGGAGTGGGAGGTCTGGAGCTCGTAGTCCAGAGGGGATGCTAGGTACAGCAGACCTACGGGGGGAGAAGAGGCAAGTTGAGACTGATGTACTGTGGCAGTGTTCCCCTGCCATTGTATTGATAGGGCGGGCAACTATCTAGCGCTGCTACCCCCCACCTAAAGAGATTCAGTGTGTCTGAAGGGATCAGTTAGAACAAGGCAAGGCGCAGAATCGAGCCATGATCACATAATGAGCAGTTGTTTAGGATGCAAAGTGATTCATAGATCAGGGATTCATTTGACAATATTGATGTCAGAGGATCTGGATGTTTGCATGGCTACCCAGACTCCTTGCTCTGGCCAAACGCTACGCCCAAGGACATTGGTTTTATTCTTCGCAATGAGTTTGGATCTGAGTACCGCTTCACCGAATGCAAACACATTCAGCGCTGTATGATTGGTCCAATCACCAATTAGGTTGGTCAGACCAGAGCCAGAACACACAGGGGTAAAGCGGCGATTTGAAAATTCATCATTGGCTTTGATACTCTGATTGGTTAGAGACAATCCAATCTCTGAGGACTTTTTGTACAACGCCCCTTGTCACCACAAACAAATTCATTGATGGCAGTCTCAGACTAAAGTATGGAGCGAACATCAGAGCAGCGGAAGAATTTAGTGTGATTCATTAGACTACCTGGATGCTTTGCTTTGGGGGCCTTTGTGCTTCGCCTGGAAATTAAACTACGGAAAGACTGTAGTGAGGTAAATGATTCGTCATACATTTTCCAGAATCATACTTTCGTCATTCATCGAAATACTACCAAGAGCATACCTGTTTTCTCCTCCAAAGTAAAGAACCCTTCCTTGTTCCCAGAGACAAGACAATAGGTGACCTGGCCGCTTTCACCCACGTCATCATCCACGCCCACCACACGATGCACCAGGCTCCCCACCTCTGCATCCTCCATCACGAGGACCGTGTCGTGGGAGATAAACGCCGGACGGTTGTCATTCACGTCCAGCAAGAACACCTGAGCGGTCACAGTCGCGAACTTGCGGTCGACCGCCCTTGCTGCCTGGTCGGTGGCGGTGACCATAAACGTGAAGCTCACGGTCCTCTCGCGGTCCAGGGGAGTGGTCGTGGTGAGAGTGCCGGTGAGTGGGTGGATGCGGAAAGGAAATGATGATGTTGTGGAGGACAACGATGACCCTCCTGACCTGCCCAGTTCAGGATCAAAGGTCAATGAGTAACGCAGGGCGCTGTTGGCCAGGCTCCCGTCGCCATCTTTGGCATTGAAGGCGATCACACGCGTTCCGACTTCTACGTCCTCCAGCAACCCCAACGTGATCACCTCGCAGGGGAACCAGGGCACGTGGTCGTTCACGTCCTCCACCGCTACGCTCACAAATGCAGTTACGTTCATCCCTGGTCTGGTGGCGTCCTCGCCATGTACAACCAGAAAGTAGCGTGCTGTAGACTCATAGTCCAGCGGCTGGTTGAGGTACAGGTCGCCGGACGAGCTGTCCAGGCCGAAGTGAAGGACTCCGTCGCCCTCGGTGATGGAGTAACGTAGCCTGCCATTGGTTGTTGGGGATGGGGAGAGGTGGACGGAGCCGATCACAGTGCCGGGTTTGGTGTCCTCCCTCACGGAGAAGAGTCGCACACTTTGGGGGTGGGTGCCGCCGTGTTGTTTCTCTGCAGCTTGAACCTGGAAATGGGTTGAATTCAACTTCAATTCAAACCATTAAATGTCTAATTGCCAATGCAGACTCAAGTAGTGCAAATCATGTCACAAATGCTACTAAATTATAGTAATTACACTAGGATTCCAAACCATCCACAGTAATCATCAGTTGTCTATTACATATTATAAGATAATGTATCTTAATTGCATGATACCCTGGACAAGAGCAACTGGTAAAGGTAAATTACAAACATGTAGAGGCATGTCATAGTACTACTCCGTGAGAACTGGGCCAATATCAATCCCATTAGGCAAAAGGAAGGTCAGGGCACCTGGAGGTGAATGACTGCTGTCTCCTCTAGGGGGATAGCTCCATTGTCTGTGGCAACCACTGTCAGAGTGTATTGGGTCTTGGCGTTCTGGGTGAATAGCTCCGTGCTCAGTATTTCTCCGCTCTGACTGTCTATCTCAAAGTGGCCCTGTTCCTCATCTGAGAAAGAGACCGAAAGAAAGAAAGAGGAGAGAAACTACACGTCATACAGACATAGATAAAAAATTATATGGTGCACATCTTCCTTATTTTTGATTGATGGGTATATCTGGATCTACACAATGGCCTGGAATGAGGGCAACATAAGACCAACTTTGAGCTCCAAAAACATTAACCCTAAAGGGCCTGAACTAACCTAAATCTTAACTTTGTGATGAACTGTCCCTTTAAGTCAAATGGTATCCGAGTAAGACCAATTAAAATAAACTCTGCAAAAAAAGAAACGTCCCTTTTTCAGGACCCTGTCTTTCAAAGATAATTTGTAAAATTCCAAATATCACAGATCTTCATTGTAAAGGGTTTAAACACCGTTTCCCATGCTTGTTCAATGAACCATAAACAATTAATGAACATGCACCTGTGGAACAGTTGTTAAGACACTAACAGTTTACAGACGGTAGGCAACTAAGGTCACTTAGGACACTAAAGAGCCCTTACTATTGATTCTGAAAAACACCAAAAGAAAGATGCCCAGGGTCCCTGCTCATCTGCGTAAACGTGCCTTAGGCATGCTGCAAGGATGCATGAGGACTGCAGATGAGTCCAGAGCAATAAATTGCAACGTCCGTACTGTGAGACGCCTAAGACAGCACTACAGGGAGACAGGACAGACAGCTGATCGTCCTCGCAGTGGCAGACCATGTGCAACAACAACTGCACAGGAACGGTACATCCGAACATCACACCTGCAGGACAGGTACAGGATGGCAACAACTGCCCGAGTTACACCAGGAACGCACAATCCCTCCATCAGTGCTCAGACTGTCCGCAATAGGCTGAGCGAGGCTGTACTGAGGGCTTGTAGGCCTGTTGTAAGGCAGGTCCTCACCAGACACCACCGGCAACAACGTCGCCTACGGGCACAAACCCACCATCGCTGGACCAGACAGGACTGGCAAAAAGTGCTCTTCACTGACGAGTCGCGGTTTTGTCTCACCAGGGGTGATGGTCGGATTCGCGTTTATCGTCGTAGGATTGAGCATTACAACGAGGCCTGTACTCTGGAGCGGGATCAATTTGGAGGTGGAGGGTCCGTCATGGTCTGGGGCGGTGTGTCACAGCATCATCGGACTGAGCTTGTTGTCATTGCAGGCAATCTCAATGCTGTGCGTTGCAGGAAAGACATCCTCCTCCCTCATGTGGTACCCTTCCTGCAGGCTCATCTTGACATGACCCTCCAGCATGACAATGCCACCAGCCATACTGCTCGTTCTGTGCAGTATGGAATGTCAGTGTTCTGCCATGGCCAGCGAAGAGCCCGGAACTCAATCCCATCAAGCACGTCTGGGACCTGTTGGATCAGAGGGTGAGGGCTAGGGCCATTCCCCCCAGAAATATCCGGAAACTTGCAGGTGCCTTGGTGGTAACATCTCACAGCAAGAACTGGCAAATCTGGTGCAGTCCATGAGGAGGAGATGCACTGCGGTACTTAATGCAGCTGGTGGCCACACTTACTTTTGATTTTGACCCCCCCCTTTGTTCAGGGACACATTATTCCATTTCTGTTAGTCACATGTCTGTGGAACTTATTCAGTTGATGTCTCAGTTGTTGAATCTTGTTATGTACATACAAGTATTTACACGTTAAGTTTGCTGAAAATAAACGCAGTTGACAGTGAGAGGACGTTTCTTTTTTTGCTGAGTTTATGTAAAACAATTCTGTGTTAAGATTTGAAAACATTACCTATGGTGAGAGAAAACCTGACTGTTGCATTTTCTCCTGCATCGAGGTCTTTGGCAAACATGGTGGTCACCAATGAGCCTGTGGGGAGGCCTGCCCAAACCTAAAAGAACACCAACAAGAG
Organism: Salvelinus sp. IW2-2015; assembly: GCF_002910315.2. NCBI lineage: Eukaryota > Metazoa > Chordata > Actinopteri > Salmoniformes > Salmonidae > Salvelinus > Salvelinus sp. IW2-2015. Next base: position 43,952,854 of record NC_036853.1, read on the forward strand.
AACGAATGAACAAAACAAGTGTTACTAAAAACGTGTACATGCTACTGCATGCATAATTAATAACATTCATAATAGTGGGTCATTCTAAAATACTATACCGATGGACATGCAGTCAAATTGAATATTTTGAGTTAGTACACGTGACTTCACAGAAACTATATAGTAACTTCTCTTTATCACATTTCAAAATTATGATTTCCGTCAGTTGTTAATCTGCAGTTAACTTGTACAAATGAATAATAATAATAATAATCATCATCATCATCATCATCAGGTTATCACAGCCATTTATAATCTAATAATATTAGTTAGAAAGTACGATTTTAAGTGTTACTTGTTTCAGCTCATGTGACGTGCTGCCTGGTGAAAATGTGTGTGTGTCTCTCTACCTGGACGTTGAGCTCCTTGCCGGAGGCGGGCAGGTGGGTGAACTGGGGTGGGTTGTCATTGATGTCGGTGACCAGGATGTGAATGGTGGCAGTGGCATTGAGGCGGGGCTGGCCCTGGTCCGTCACCATCACCTTCAGGGTGTGCCCAGCGTGCTGCTCCCGGTCCAGAGACACCCAGTTGATTATCTCCCCTGGGAGAGCAGGATGGGCAAGAGAGTGAGAAAGCATTAGTGTTATAAATAATCATTTGGTGGGTGCTTAAATTTGTCCTATTTTACATGTACAAGTGAGTATTAATATGAATGTGTGAATTGGAAATTTGTCTTTTTGCATATACTAACTACCCCCGGTCACAGCTAGGGTCTGAATTTATCAACGGCGATCCTAGAGCAATTAGGGTTAAGTCCCTTGCTCAAAGGCACATTGGCAGATTATTCACCTGGTTGTCTTGGAATTTGAACTAGCGACCTTTCAGTTACTAGCCCAATGCTCTAACCGCTAGGCTACCTGCAACCCCATTACCATAGATAGGGTAGGCATTGGGAGGGTAGGCACAATCTTGTATGAGATTCTTAAAGCTGGAATCCGCAATAGTTGACTGTAGTCATTTCTGTTGTAATATTGCAAACAGATGTGGCAATTTAACCATTACTGATCTCAGCTTTAAAATCAGTGTTTTCCGTAAGCACTGGTCATTGGCCAAATAGCCGGTAAAAGACTCATTTTGAACCAGCTACTTTTCCCAAAGTCATAAACTATCTATTACAATAATGATTTGCCTTTCTTGCGCAGCCCGAGTGCCATAAAAAAAAAAAACATAGCACAGCTTTTCCACTGCCATGGTTTCAATTTTACTTTACTGAAAACGATGTGCCTCTAGCTAGCCCAAACAGTTTTTGTAGGAAAATAATCTTATAATATATGCCATTTAGTGGGGAGGGGGGGGGGTAAGCAGTCATTGTAAATAAGAATGTTCTAAACTGACTTGCCTAGTTGAATAAAAAAAAAAAATAATAATCATAGACCTGAGAATTTAGCTGTGTATTTGGGGTGGAATCAATGGTCCAGAGGGCACCACATTTGATTTCATACTAGACAGCCCGGACCCCCATGGCAGGCTACTCTTTCAATTTGACTGGCTAATCCATATTCTAGGGAAACTACCATTTAATGCCTCTTCTATCATAGGCTTAAACATGATCTATGATCACTCTGCCCAGTTTGAAATGCTGTTAAAATTAATCCTTACCTGCTCCATTCCTAAGAGAAATAAATCACAAATGGATTGGTGAAAGCAAAGGTCCCACTTTTTAGCTTTTACACATCCAGTCATGTCAGATCAGGGATTACTTCAATGAAGGGATGAAAGTAAGTATGCACAAGTCTTTGGAAAGGGCCTCTTACCTGTTTTGGTGTTGATGCGGAAGTGTTTCCCGTCCGACAGCAGGATGTAGGACAGCTGCGCGTTCTTCCTGGAGTCTCGGTCCACCGCCTGCACCGTCCCCACCAGGCCCTGGGGCAAAGGCCCCTCTTGGACCGTGAAGAAGTAGGCCAGGCTGGTGAACACTGGTGCATTGTCATTCTCATCTAGGACAAGCACGATAACATTGGTTGTAGCGGTGGTGTTAGCCATAGCTAGTGTTGTTTCGTCTTGAACAGTGGCGAGGACTTTGAAGCGAAACATGGGCTCTGTTTCGTAGTCAAGGTTTTGGGAGAGAAAGAGCCACCCACTCGCGGGGTGGACTCGGAGAGGCGGAGGGGGAAAGTCTGGGTCAGGCTCCAGGGAGTAGGAGAGAACTGGATTGGGGTTGGACCCCTGTTGGTGGCTGCTGCTTCCTCGGCTTCGATGCGCCCTCACCTGGATGACCCGGGTGTCTATCTGGGTGCCCTCGCCCATTTCCACCTGGTAGACTAGTGTCTCGAAGGCCAGGGTGTCTTCAGTGGCACTGCGCGCCACGTTGACCGTGAGCATCAGCGAGGCGGTGAGCGAAGGTTCGCCCATGTCCTTCGCCAGTATTTCGAAGGTGTACTTTGGTCGAGGGTCCCGAGAGAAGCTTTGGTTTAAGTACACTGTACCCTGATCGGCATCCACATAAAATGGCACACTCCCCCTAGCACTACCACGTGACAGGAAATACCGCACCCTCCCATTTACGCCGCTGTCTGCGTCGTGGGCATGGGCTATGAACAGAACCGTTCCGGGAGGCGTGTTTTGGGACACGGCAACGGTGTCTGCCATTTTGGGGAAGACAGGCGCGTTGTCGTTGATGTCAGCGATGGTGACGTTGACCTGGGTGCTGCTGTAGACGGGCGAGGCGGTGCCCGCATGGCACTGGAGAACCAGGAGGGCATAGGGCTGGGACTCGTGGTCCAGTGGGTGGCTGGTACTGATCAGGCCCGAACTGGAGTGGACAGAGAACAGACCGTGGGGGTCGCCCGACGAGATGCGGTACGACAACGAGTCCACTGAGTCTGGGATGACAAGAAAAACATGGATGGATATAAATATTGAAATAAAACTAGGCCCTACAATATCAGGTATTTTTGGCTGACCTGTATAATTATTCCTATTTAGTCAATCAATGAACATAAATCGATAACTCATCGAGCAACCAATTCAACTCGTGTTTTAACAGTAACTATACCCTAACAGCCAAGGGGAACAGTAAAGCTTTGAGGAGGACTTAATAGGGGGCTTTCCCTCCCCTCCCTCAAAGCAGACATTCTTGATGTTTCACAGTTTTATCTCCAAGGGGTTAATCTGTTAACCAACGAGACAACCTTAAATGACTGTCTACTACTGAAGAAAGGCTTAGTCGTTTAGAAACACTGAAAGGAGTGACATAGCTCTGGTCCAGGGCGTTAGTGCAGTGCATGCTAACGCTGAGCCTTCAGGTGTTAGCAAGCCACCCTAACGCCTTGGACCAGAGCTAGGAGGGACACTGCTCTGAGTGGCCAGTGACGTGATAAACCAGGGAAATCGAAAAGTGGGAAACTCTCCACAGTAAGGGAATCCCCAAGGAATTCCTCCTGGAAAAAGTACAGGTCTTACTAAAAAGCTAGTTCACTTGGATTATTGAAGATCAGGCTCGTATTCATAAATAATCTCAGAGTAGGATCAGTTTTATCTTAACTCCTACTCTGAGACGCTTGAATACGGGCCCTTGTCAGCTACCCATGTACAGCTAAATGATATGAGGTGAAAATCACGTAACGTGAGAAAAACATATTTAAAAAAATGTGGAGACATTACGGGAGGCGATTCTAAACATTGCATCTTACAACTTTTCTTAAACACTACAATGTCCATGGGAAGAAGTTGCAAGTTGCAGTAGCCTACAGTATATTGGAATTCACTTTGGATAATGTGCCATTCTGTCCATTTCAGTTTGGTCATGCAGCATTAACAGGACAAAACGCCAGGTTTTCATATCATTCTAATACTCATTGCCTTTGTTGGCAAATACCTCATTGCCAGTTGTATATTGTAGTCTTTATATAGTCAATCCACTAACAGACTAACACACCTGCTTATCAACCAAGTCAAAACAAGGTGCTGAAGAGCACCAAAGCCTACCAAATCCCCTTTGTGTGATCATCCAGGAGGGAGAGACTTACCACCCCGACTCCCCTGCCTCCCACCAGCCCTGGCAGGCGGCCTGGTCCACAGCCTTTTGCTCAGCACTCACCCAAGTGCTCCGGGGTGAAGTTTCCCCCTAGGTAAAGATCTATGATCAGCTTCCCCTCCCCCAATCCTAACCTTAACCATTAGTGGGGAAAATGCTAAACTGACCGAGATTAGGGTCTAAGAGCAACTTCACCCTACATCCACCTCAGCTGACAACTGCACTAAACCTGGTCAGGAATAAGATGGACAGTTAAAAAAAGGGGAGTGACAGAAGTCTCACTTTAATGGACAAAAAAAACAAGTCATGGATTACTTCCACTTAATAGTGACTGGGCCACTAGACTCATTTCGCATCTGAATATTATTAGATTGTTGTAAGCAACATGGTTGAACTGCACCTAGTCTTCCAGTGGACAAGAAAGAGCCATTACCATCTGGTTTACACTGATCCAACCCACACAATAAGAGCCCAATCAACATCTCACACCCGTCCATCCAATACTCACTGGCAGGGTTGAGGGCCTCCACGATGCCCACCGGGGTGCCAGGCAGGGCGTTCTCAGGCACGGTGAAGGCATAGCGTGACCTCTGGAAAACTGCTGGTGCCTGGGCACTGCGCAGGACGTTCACCGTGACCTCTGCGGGTCGGGCCGACGTCACACCCTCACTGTCCTGGGCGGTAATAGCCAGCTTGATGCTCGCAGTGCCAAGGTGGGTCAGGGTGGAGGTCAGGTAGACCACACCTGTAGAGGCAAAAGGATGAGGACGGTCAACATTTTGGATTTTTTGTTCAAAGTAATAGGGGAAAATCAATTGCTAGAGTTACATTTGTCATTTTGTAGATTGAGAAAAAAATATATAATTCAAATCAACATTTTGTTGCCATGGTAGACTATGATTATTCACATCATGATTGGGCCTCTTAAAACTGCAATATGTAATTCACATGGAAATGTGAGTTATAGATCTGGCATTCTCATTAAAAGCAAGTCTATGAAGCGGTAGATTTGTTCTATGTGTCCTATTTCTATGCGTCCTGGTCTTAAATTTTGTTTTTGCGTCTTTTACTTTCGGTTTTGTACACCAGCTTCAAACAGCTGAACATACAATATTTTTGGTTATTGAAAAGGTATTTCACAGCAGTCTGGATTGTACAATGATTATTTACACCGAGTGCTTGCTTTGTCACACAAACTGAAATTAGGAAAACTATTAGAATTTTAACAATCAGGAAATGGCGGAATGATTTCTGCATATTGCACCTTCAAAATTGGGCTTCTCTTGAATGGTAGACTATGTGTGGAGCACAACAGACACAGGACATATGGCCCAGGGGTCAGCTAATTTTGTCACCCGAATTCACCCTCAAATCTCACCGATTTCAGGAAGTATTGTACTGGAAAGCCTCAGTTAATAAAAGGGCTCCCACAGGGCCTGCACAGATGGCTGGAGCAATAACAATGGTAACAATTAGCTTAGCAGTAGTTTATTAATAAATTTACCCTCAAACTATTTTTATGAGCCTGTGTCATAGTAAAATGCAAATAGACATTGTTCTGGAAACTATTGGTTAGAATTATTATAATGCTTTTATTAAAACGACGTCATGTGTATGAGTTCACTCGGCTCTGTAAAAATCATGTGCTTTCTGACACCATGACACAAACATGTCAAACTGCAATAACTCCCCCTACAATACCACGGCTGTATGGTGACTTTCAAATGGTTACCGGCTTGTACCATTATGAATGCATTCAATTGTCTTAATCATGGTAGTGTGCCATCATTTAGGACAATGGTATCTACTGCAGACTTCAAGGGCATGCCTTCCTAAATCTGCAGCATCCCTGCTGTGAGGTGACTATAGCAATCATGTCCACTACTGGGGGCTTATGCCGAGTAAGCACTTGTTAATCGCAATGTGGCTGCTGGCATCAAATGATGCCAGGGTGCAAGTGAGACTTCTAGCTGCAGGTTATATGTTATACGTGCATCGTCAATGTGACTACCAGCTGCGTGAAGGAATTCAGGTGAATACAGTCAATGAAGCAAGAAAAATACTCCATTGTCAAAGTCATCCACAAATGTATTTGTTAATTTTGTATCAGAAAAAAATTGTGTGGCGTTTAGAAAGCTCGAAGGTTGACACAAGTCATACCTACAAGTAGTGTACAAATGAATAATTTGAATTCATTGACATAAGAATGACATTACAGGTATAGTACAGGAATCTCAAAATGGCAGCCCATGAGCAAGATGCAGCCCGCAAGCCAATTTAATGTGGCGAGTGGTTGTCTTAGTAAAAAACCTACTACAGTCCAAACTTGAACGACAAACGAGATCGAAATGATATTGGAACATGTAATAATTTAATATTTCAGTAATCGTAGTTAACATTGTGTCCAGAAAGCTAATCACCACAAGCTAAACAATCAGGGAGCATAAATATATTTTTTAAAGATAATGTACAGAGTATGGTATTTGGTGGATTTTGACAGCAAGGCAATAATATTCACCTCCAGATCATGGTGAAGACCAAATGTGTCCCCTGGTCAAAATGGTGTAGTAGACATAGATGTAGTAGACACAGTTCAGTGCAAAACCTGATTAGAACTTGGTAAAACTACATCAACTACCTGTGCTGTGCTTGTGATGTGGGGTTGGGCTGTGGCACAATTAGTCCAGTAAGAACACTAAGTGGTTTGGGTATACAGTAGAGGGCGGGAGGGGACTTCGTAAACACCAGTTGACAACATAGTACTACAATAAGCAGCCCCTTAACACTGTGTTCCTCCACGACCACAACAACCTAAGACCTAGAGTTGTGGTCAATTCAAGAAGTGAATTTCAATTCACTTCCTGTATTGAAAATTGCCCATGGTTTTCTACGAGGACTTAATTCACTGAATATTTTTTTTACCCCAACCCCGCTTCATTCTTACCCCAGAGATCTCTGCTGTCATCCTACCTGTAGTTTTATCCACTGAGAAAAGGGAGGACAGGTCCCTGGCCAGGATCTGGTAGGTAACGTGACCGTAGTCCCCAGAGTCCCTGTCGGTGGCGATGACGCTGAGGACCTCTGTGCCGGGCTGTGCGTGGCTGCTGACGCTGGTCACGTACTTCTCCGGGTTGAACACCGGCGGGTTGTCGTTCAAGTCATCCACCTCGATGTGGACATACGTCTGGGCACTCAAACCTCCCTGTTGGGCAAAGAGGGAGAGAAGAATATTATAGGGATAGAATATTAACAAACAGTAGACCGTTCAGGACAGTGACAAACACCAGCAATCTTGTACCATGTTTCAATATCAGACAAACAATATTCAAAGATATTTACATGTACTGTCATTTAGCATAACCGCTTATCCAGAGTGACTTACAGTGAACACATTCAACTTAGTTAAGGAAAAAAACTACCAGATTCCACAGTTATTGCACTGGTTTATGTCAAGAACTGCAACGCTGCTGGGTTTCTCCACGCTTAACAGTTTCCTTTGTGTATAAAGAATGCTCCACCGCCTCCCAAGTGGCGCAGTGGTCTAAGCCACTGCTTCGTAGTGCTTGAGGCATCACTACAGACCCAGGTCCAATCCCAGGTTGTGTTGCAGCCGGCCACAACCAGGAGACCCATGAGGCTGCTTACAATTAGCCCAGCGTCGTCCGGATAAGGGGAGGGTTTGGCTGGCCGGGATGTCCTTGTCCAATCACGCTCTAGCGACTCCTTGCGGTGGCCCGGGCGCATGCTCGCTGACTTCGGTGGCCAGTTGTATGGTGTTTCCTCCGACACATTGGTGCTGCTGGCTTCCTGGTTAAGCGAGAAGTGTGTCAAGAAGCAGTGTGGCTTGGCAGGGTCGGGTTTCAGAGGACGCATGGCTCTCAACTTTCTTCTCCCGAGGCCATACGGGAGTTGCAACGATGAGACAAGACTAACTACCAATTGGATATCATGAAATTGGGGGGGGGGGGGGAAACGGGTAAAATGTACACCATTTTATATATCACACACACACGTCAAAAAGGGGTTTCTTTATGTTTACTATTTTCTACATTGTAGAATAATAGTAAAGATATCAAAACTAAGAAACAACATATGGAATCATGTTAAAAAAATGGAAATATATTTTATATTTGAGATTCTTCAAAGTATAGCCACCCTTTGCACACGCTTGGCATTCTCTCAACCAGCTTCTCCTGGAATGCTTTTCCAACAGTCTTGAATGAGTTCCCACATATGCTGAGCACTTCCTGGCTGCTTTTCCTTCACTCTGTGGTCCCGTGTGGCTCAGTTGGTAGAGCATGGCGCTTGCAACGCCAGGGTTGTGGGTTCATTCCCCACGGGGGGACCAGGATGAATATGTATGAACTTTCCAATTTGTAAGTCGCTCTGGATAAGAGCGTCTGCTAAATGACTTAAAATGTAAATGTAAAATGTAAATTGGGTTGAGGTCGGGTGATTGTGGAGGCCAGGGGCATAATTTATAAAACTGTGCGGAGGATTCACGTCAAAAGGTGGCGTACGGACAAAACACAAATTGCTTACTCACAAAAATACTCTGATTTATAACAGTGCACACACACGTCCCACGCCGGTTTCCCTTTATAAATCATAATCTCATAACTCGAAATTTGGCGCGAGCGAGCGTCTTGTCCCACCTTTTTAACTCCCATAGTTGCCTATAAATAGTCAGTGAAATCCCCCTAATTAATATTCATCCATACTGACTGCATGACGACAATAACGGCAAATCCCGACAGAAAGGCTAAAAAAAGACATTTCACCCAGTGTGAAATGGAAGTTCTTGTAGGGGAAGTTGAACCAAGAAAAAATATATTGTTTGGTGTGGGCATTACAAATGCCAAAAAGGCGTTAAGTGGTAACATGTGGTCGATGCTGTGAATGCTGCTGGCTCAGAAGTTCGGACCCTCTCAGAAATAAGAAGTGTTCCGACATAAAAGTGGAGGCCAAAAGGCCTTACACAGACAAAGTGTTTGTGCCACAGGACATCAGAGCTCAACCCCCTTTTTGGGCGACTTGCCAGTATTATAGGGGAATCCCTCCAGAGTGGAGTAGTGAAGGAGGTGGAGGGGGACACGGACATGCAAGATGCACCGGATGATCCAGGTATGTAATTAGTATTCCCTCATTTGAAAACGAGTAAACCAAATGAATTCAATTTGAGTTTAAACATTTATTTACACAATTGTGACATTTTCTATTGTATTTAGTCGCTGCGTGTTCCAGCGGGGCCAGTGGTGCTGCAGCTGAGCAGGAGCTGAGTGCACCCAGCCTCAGTGTCTCCACTGCACCTTGTGTGTCACAACCTTCCAGCGACCATGTCCTCACAGATGCAGTCCTGCAAACGCAAAGAGACACCATCGACGCTATTAACGAGGTTGCCAAGGAGTTGAAATGGGACAGGCACGGCTTGGTTTCTGCTGGTGCTTCTCAGTAAAGCTGTGCCCACTACAGCACAGAGATCCAAGAGAACAGCGCTTGGTAATCGGAAATGGCTCATAAGCCACTCATCATCATTGGCCAGTAAATCTTGGTCTCTGGAAATTCGCTCTCTCAGAATTCTTCCATTCACCAAATCTTCCAACAGTGCCAAAGCAGCCATTGTGCGTCATTACACATTGCAATTGCATGCCTTTTAAATACCCACTCATTTGATTGTCAAAGCTACCCAATTGCGTAACACCTTCAGGTGTGGTAATTACCCTGATTGTAACTGACAATGACAGGACCATTATCACATTGACAGTTCTGCGCAACAAACATGTGAAAACTATGAATATGAAACTGTGCACTCGTATCTGCCCGCCTGAGGCATCGAAAACGGCATCAGTTTAAACGTAATTTGTCCTACTGTTCACCTTATTTATGAGAATACATTTCATAACATGCAAGTATTGTTTAATTACAGATCCAATTAAATATGAATCCCGATTAAACTGTACAACATATGAGGGGTTCTTTTGCAAAAACAGATTAGATTTATTGTCCTAAATCATATTTTTTGTGTGTTTTTTGTGTATGCACTCCAGGGAACTTTTCATATATAATAAACTCAGCAAAAAAAGAAACGTCCCTTTTTCAGGACCCTGTCTTTCAAAGATAATTCGTAAAAATCCAAATATCACAGATCTTCATTGTAAAGAGTTTAAACACTGTTTCCCATGCTTTTTCAATGAACCAATTAATGAATATGCACCTGTGGAACGGTCGTTAAGACACTAACAGCTTACTGACAGTTATGGAAACTTAGGATACTAGAGGCCTTTCTACTGACTCTGAAAAACACCAAAAGAAAGATGCCCAGGGTCCCTGCTCATCAGCACGAACGTGCCTTAGCATGCTGCAAGGAGGCATGAGGACTGCAGATGTGGCCAGAACAATAAATTGCAATTTATTGCAAGACGGCACTACAGGGAGACAGGACGGACAGCTGATCATCCTCGCAGTGGCAGACCATGTGTAACAACTGCACAGGATCGGTACATCCGAACGTCACACCTGCGAGATAGGTACAGGATAGCAACAACAACTGCCCGAGTTACACCAGAAACGCACAATCCCTCCATCAGTGCTCAGACTGTCCGCAATAGGCTGAGAGAGGCTGGACTGAGGGCTTGTAGGCCTGTTGTAAGGCAGGCCCTCACCAGACATCACCGACAACAACGTTGCCCATGGGCACAAACCCACCGTTGCTGGACCAGACAGGACTGGCAAAAAGTGCTCTTCACTGACGAGTTACGGTTTTGTCTCACCAGGGTTGATGGTCGGATTCTCGTTTATCGTTGAAGTAAATGAGAGTTACACCGAGGCCTGTACTCTGGAGCGGGATCAATTTGGAAGTGGAGGGTCCGTCATGGTGTCACAGCATCATCGGACAGCTTGTTATTGCAGGCAATCTCAACGCTTTGCGTTACAGGGAAGACATCCTCCTCCCTCATGTGGTACCCTTCCTGCAGGCTCATCTTGACATGACCCTCCAGCATGACAATGCCATCAGCCATACTGCTCGTTCTGTGCATGATTTCCTGCAAGAAAGGACTGTCAGTGTTCTGCCATGGCCAGTGAAGGGCCCGGATCTAAATACCATTGACCATGTCTGGGACCTGTTGGATCGGAGGGTGAGGGCTAGGGCCATTCCCCCCAGCAATGTCCGGGAACTTGCAGGTGCCTTGGTGGAAGAGTGGGGTAACATCTCACAGCAAGAATTGGCAAATCTGGTGCAGTCCATGAGGACATGCACTGCCGTACTTAATGCTGCTGGTGGCCACACCTGACTGTTACTTTTGACCCTGCCTTTGTTCAGGGACACATTACATTTATGTTACTCACATGTCTGTGGAACTTATTCAGTTGATGGCTCAGTTGTTGAATCTTATGTTCATACAAATATTTACACATGTTAAGTTTGCTGAAATTAAACGCAGTTGACAGTGAGAGGACGTTTCTTTTTTTGCTGAGTTTGTGAGAGGTAATATTTTGATCTATTTTACACAATGGTATTCATTTCAAAGCGTTTCTCAAGTTTCATCCTTCTGCCATCGGAGTTGCAGTTTCTCCAGTTTATGTGCGTACGTATGGGTCAAAGTGTCCTTGGAGGACCGCACATTCTCCTGTCAAGTTTGTTTTTTATAAATCTCAAAGTTTGCTTAGAAAGTGGTGTACGCCTTCATTTGTGTCTACACAACGTTTATAAATGAGACCCCAGGTCATCTGATGCAGCACTCCATCACTCTCCTTCTTGGTCTGGAGGTGTATTGGGTCATTGTCCTGTTGAAAAACATAACAGTCCCACTAAGCACAAACCAGATGGGATGGCGTATCGCTGCAGAATGCTATGGTAGCCATGCTGGTTAAGTGGGACTTGAATTCTAAATAAATCACTGACAGTACCACCAGCAAAGCACCCCCACACCACATCCTCCATGCTTCACGGTGGGAACCACACATGCAGAGATCATCCGTTCACCTACACGGCGTCTCAGACATGGCGGTTGGAACCAAAATAAAAAAAATCACAAATTTGGACTCATCAGACCAAAGGACAGATTTCCACCAGTCTAATGTCCATTGCTCGTGTTTCTTGGCGCAAGCAAGTCTCTTCTTCTTATTGGTGTCCTTCAGTAGCGGTTTCTTTGCGCAATTCTAATAAAAAAATTATTAGTCACAGGCCCTGAATACAACAGGTGTAGTAAACCTTACAGTGAAATGCTTACTTACGAGCCCCTAACCAACAGTGCAGTTGCAAAAAAATACAGATAAGAGATAACAAGTAATTAAAGAGCAGCAGTAAAAAATTATATACACAGGGGGGTGCCGCTACAGAGTCAATGTGCATGGGCACCGGTTAGTTGAGGTAGTATGTACATGTAGGTAGAGTTATTAAAGTGACTATGCATAGATGACAACAGAGCGTGGCAGTGGTGTGGAAAGAGGGGGGTCAATGCAAATAGTCTGGTTAGCCATTTGACTAGTTGTTCAGGAATCTTATGGCTTGGGAGTAGAAGCTGTTTAGAAGGCTCTTGGACCTAGACTTGGCGCTCTGGTACCGCTTGCCGTGCGGTAGCAGAGAGAACAGTCTATGTCTAGGGTGGCTGGAGTCTGACAATTATTAGGGCCTTCATGACACCACCTGGTATAGAGGTCCTGGATGGCAGGAAGCTTGGCCCCAGTGATGTACTGGGCCGTTCGCACTACCCTCTGTAGTGCCTTGCGGACGCAGGCCGAGCAGTTGCCATACCAGGCAGTGATGCAACCCGTCAGGATGCTCTCGATGGTTCAGCTGTAGAACGTTGAGGATCTGAGGACCCATGCCAAATCTTTTCAGTCTCCTGAGGGGGAATAGGTTTTGTTGTGCCAGCTTCACGACTGTCTTGGTGTGTTTGGACCATGTTAGTTTGTTGGTGATGTAGACACCAAGGAAATTAAAGCGCTCAACCTGCTCTACTGCAGCCCCGTCGATGAGAATGGGGGCATGCTCAGTCCTCTTTTTCCTGTAGTCCACAATCATCTCCTTTGTCTTGATCACGTTGAGGGAGAGGTTGTTGTCCTGGCACCACACGGCCAGGTCTCTGACCTCCTCCCTATAGGCTGTCTCATTGTTGTCGGTGATCAGGCCAACCACTGTTGTGTCATTGGCAAATTTAATGGTGTTGGAGTCGTGCCTGGCCGTGCAGTCATGAGTGAACAGTGAGTACAGGAGGCGGCTGAGCACACACCGCTCAGGGCCCCTGTGTTGAGGATCAGCGTGGTGGATGTGTTGTTACCTACCCTTACCACCTGGGGGCAGCCCGTCAGGAAGTCCAGGATCCAGTTGCAGAGGGAGGTGGTTAGTCCCAGGGTCCTTAGCTTATTGATGAGTTTTGAGGGAACTATGGTGTGGAACGCTGAGCTGTAGTCAATGAATAGCATTCTCACATAGTTTTGTAGAATAACAGTGAAGACAAATGTAAAATAGTAAATGTAAAAACCTTGACCGAGTAGGTTTCCAAACTTTTGACTGTTACTGTATATATTAGAATGGTCCACCACCCAAAGGACATCCAGCCAACATGACAACAGTGGGAAGCATGGGTCAGCATCCCTGTGGAACACTTGACACCTTTTAGAGTCCATGCTTAGAGTCCACAATTGAGGCTGTTGGGGAGGTGCAACATACTATTGGGAAGGTGTTCTTAATGTTTTGTACACAGTGTATAACTACTAATATAACTACTTGATCATTCTCAACTCACCTGATCCTCAGCTTTCACTAATAAATCATAGGTCGCCAGGCCTGAATCCCTGTCGATATCCTGTGAGATGCAAAGCTCTCCAGAGTCTGGGTTGATTTGGAAGAGAGGGTGAGTGTCCTGTTTATCAAAGCCGTCAGAGATGGAGTAGCGCACCGTACCGAAATCCCTGCCATCCACATCAGTGGCCACAACCTGCAGAGGGTAAGGAAACATCCTCCATCACATGGGTTAGAAGACAAAGTTCTAAACACAGGTTGATATAGGTCTGTGTAGTTTGAATATTTTAAAATATCCATAGGAATGTAACCAATTCTAGCAATTCAGCTTGTGGTCGCAAACTAAATTTACATTTAAATTTAAGTCATTTAGCAGACGCTCTTATCCAGAGCGACTTACAAGTTGGTGCATTCACCTTATGATATCCAGTGGAACAACCACTTTACAATAGTGCATCTAACTCTTTTAAGGGGGGGGGGGCGCTAGAAGGATTACTTTATCCTATCCTAGGTATTCCTTAAAGAGGTGGTGTTTCAGGTGTTTCCGGAAGGTGGTGATTGACTCCGCTGACCTGGCGCCGTGGGGGAGTTTGTTCCACCATTGGGGTGCCAGAGCAGCGAACAGTTTTGACTGGGCTGAGCGGGAGCTGTACTTCCTCAGAGGTAGGGAGGCGAGCAGGCCAGAGGTGGATGAACGCAGTGCCCTTGTTTGGGTGTAGGGCCTGATCAGAGCCTGAAGGTACGGAGGTGCCGTTCCCCTCACAGCTCCGTAGGCAAGCACCATGGTCTTGTAGCGGATGCGAGCTTCAACTGGAAGCCAGTGGAGAGAGCGGAGGAGCGGGGTGACGTGAGAGAACTTGGGAAGGTTGAACACCAGACGGGCTGCGGCGTCTGGTGGAGTGGGGCGTGACTCACACCACAAAAAAAAAAAACTTCACATGTGTTTGTTGCCCAGGTAAGGCCCTCAAATTTATTTTTCCCCATACAGGACCACCAGGGAAGAATTCAGGGCCCAGTATTTTAGCTGCTGACCCATAAGCTCCTATGTGGCCTATGACCTTTATGATGGGGCTCAATCTCGACGCCGTGTGTTGGTTGACGAGAGATACCAGGTTGCCCATCTGGGCTGCTTCCTTTATCTCGTTAAGACATTAGCTATGGGGGAGGGTTCGGGGCAAGGGGCACAGGAAACACATGACAAAACAATTGGATAATGACCCTAAGGATCATGACCACCAAGGATTACCTCAGCGGAGTCTGCCTGTACGTTAGCAGAAACGTGAAGGGATTGAACATGTGGTTGTAACCGAAATCGTGTTTACGCCGGTATAGCTCTTCAGGAAAACCTCGACTTGGCTGACGGAGGAATTACAGTAATCTGTGGCTATA
The DNA here is from genome assembly GCF_002910315.2 of Salvelinus sp. IW2-2015. Taxonomy (NCBI): domain Eukaryota; kingdom Metazoa; phylum Chordata; class Actinopteri; order Salmoniformes; family Salmonidae; genus Salvelinus; species Salvelinus sp. IW2-2015. Next base: position 43,968,003 of record NC_036853.1, read on the forward strand.
CAAAAGGTGTGCGTAATACGCTTTCTATGGTTTTGGCAAATGTAGTAAGTTGCTTAGGTAGAGGATGAGGGCACCTTTTCCAGGAGCTCTACCTGCAAATCGCTTTAGAGTTTGGGTTTAGCGCTAAAGCCAGGGAGTTGGGTGGAATGGTGCCAAGACCCTAATCACAACATGTTTGGAAGGTCACATTATGGAGGTCAGAGGATGGCATCACATCAAGTTAGCATCCCATAAACTAACATCTACCTGAATGGGGAAGACACCGCAACACTTTCTACTGTCCTTTATGTGGGGGGAAAAGCATAATTCAGGAATAGTACAAAAGAGTTTTAGCAACTTATGTTATACATTACATTTTTAATGATGACAGTGTTACAACCTCGGACAAAGTCAGACAATGACGTGTCTACTTGGCAGGTCTGCCTAAACCTGATGTTCTTTCCCCATATACCTTGTCGTATTAATCTCCACTTTACAGATACCCTTTCCTTTACAAGTATGCACATCTCATTAGCTGGACATTAGTTAGTTAATGATATAACCCAGGCGTAAGGCAGGGGTGTTTGGTGCACCTTGACCGATTCATCTTAGATGTTATTGTATCATCTCTGTGGATGTTGCGCCATCTATTATAACCAACACACACACAATGGGTTGACAAATGTCATATTTCTGAATGAAGCATTTAAAAAATAGTGTCGGTACGTAAGTTTCTTCTCCCATAACTAGTGGTGGTACTAGGTACAGTGAGCTGGTGGGAGACAGTGAGACAAGACTATAAATAGCCATCCTTATCCCAGGGGCAAAGAGTATGAGCAGAAGACCTGGATCAAAGCAAAGACCATGTGAGACATTACTCACTTGTAAAGGACTTGCACAATGTCTGCAGCAAATATCTACCAGCAAAGATCGAGTGTGATTCCACATACAGGCCGTAAAATAACAAGTGGAGCCAAGAAGCTAGATAAAGACCGCCTTTGAACCTGGGGATTCTTTGATGGAAGTTTATGACCGTTTGTCTTACACATACACCCAACGCAAAACATGTGAGATTGCAGGTACGTTTCGAAACGTATATGACAGATTCATCTCACCGTCCCCATTTGATGATGCCCTTCCCACCATAAAAGTGATATCATGCCGGGCTTTATTGACTGTGAGATGAGGTGTTAGAGACACAGGTCAAGGTCTGCAACAGTTTATAGTTGTTGCTTACTCATATGCATGCAAATGTAATGACCCCTTGCTGTGTGTGTGTACACAGAGGGCACACTGGCACGAGAACTACCCCATTGTTTGACATGCCAGCAAACACTATACGCACAACAATGCAATCACATTGAAAAGTCCAAGCAGAGGTTCTGCCTCATGTCGTGTGACATTGCATGGCTCTTTTCTTTGACCGTGTCCAACTGTATTACAGTTGACAGCTGGGACACTGTATACATAGAATTGAGGGAAATGAGGGGGAAATACTACAAGCATTTCCCCAATACTGGTTCTAGGGACTTTTTTGTTGTTGCAATGTATATAAGCTACAAAGTTGTTCATTTACTGGTGAGTATGTCAGACAGGGCTATGATAAATAAAAAACAATGTGGAAGTAGAAATATACAGTGCTTTCTGAAAATATTCAGACCCCTTGACTTTTTCCACATTTTGTTAGAATAAGCCTGTAACCTAAGATGTATTCAATTGTTTTTTTCCTCCTTAATTCACACACACACACACACACACAACCCCATAATCACAAAGCAAAAACAGGTTTAGAAAGGTTTGCTAATTTATTTAAAAAAATTACATTTACATAAGTATTCAGACTCTTTACTCAGTACTTTGTTGAAGCACCTTTGGCAACGATGATTCGAGTGTTGTTGGGTATGACACTACAAGCTTAGCAAACCTGTATTTGGGGAGTTTCTCCCATTCTTCTCTGCAGATCCTCTCAAGCTCTGTCAGGTTGGATGGGGAGCGTTGTTGCACAGCTATTTTCAGGTATCTCCAGAGACGTTAGATCGGGTTAAATTCCGTGCTCTGGCTGGGCCACTCAAGGACATTCAGAGACCAATCCCGAAGCCACTCATGTTTTCTTGGCTGGGTGTTGTCTTGGCTGGGTGCTTAGGGTTGTTGTCCTGTTGGAAGGTGAACCGTCGCCCCAGTCTGAGGTCCTTCATCAAGGATCTCTCTGTACTTTGCTCCGTTCATCTTTGCCTCGATCCTGACTAGTCTCCCAGTCCCTGCCACTGAAAAAGATCCCAACAGCATAATTCTGCTACCACCATGCTTCACCGTAGGGATGGTGCCAGGTTTTCTACAGACGTGGTGCTTGGCATTCAGGCCAACAAGTTCAATCTTGGTTTCTCATGGTCTGAGAGTCTTTAGGTGAGTTTTGGCAAAATCCAAGCGGTCTGTCATGTGCCTTTTACTTCCATCTGGTCACTCTACCATACAGGCCTGATTGGTAGAGTACTGCAGAGATGGTTGTCCTACTGGAAGGTTCTCCCATCTTCACAGAGGAACTCTGGAGCTCTGTCAGAGTGACCATCGGGTTCTTGGTCACCTCYCTGACCAAGGCCCTTCTCCCCCGATTGCTCAGTTTGGCCGGGCAGCTAGATCTTGGAAGTCTTGGTGGTTCCAAACGTCTTCCATTTAAGAATGATGGAGGCCACTGTGTTCTTGGGACCTTCAATGTGGCAGACATTTTTTGGTACCCTTCCACAGATCTGTGCCTTGACACAATCCTGTCTCGGAGCTCTATGGACAATTACATCGACTCATATAGCAAAGGGTCTGAACACTTATGTAAATAAAGGTATGTGTTAATCTTAAATACATTTGCTAAAATGTCTAAAAACCTTTCTTCGATATGTTATTATGGGGTATTTGTGTGTAGATTACTGAGGATTTTATTTTATACATTTTAGAATAAGGGGTCTGAATACTTTCCGAAGGCACTATGTATGTATGTATGTATGTATGTATGTATGTATGTATGTATGTATGTATGTATGTATATGAGCATAGTGCACCTTGAATCAGGCAAAACAGACTCCTTACTCGTTTTCATAATACCCCTGTTCACTGCCATTTCTTTTCCAATTTGTGTTTTTCTACTTATTGTGCACGGTCTTCCCCTCTGATAGCAATTAGTCTTCCGCAATTACGTTTCGGAAGTTAATTCGTCAACAGATTGTCCTACTCAGAAGAATTCTAATGAGGGACAGCTCTATTCAAAAAATAAGTATGGGCTCAGGATCAGCATGCCCAGTAGTGGCACGTTATAACAGCTGTCTTACTGCTCAACCTATGAACACAATTTGAGTGTTAATGTCTATTTCTTCAACCCCATTCCTCTGCAAAGCAAGTGCTGTTTGGCTGAAAACAAATTAAGGACGGTGCTTTTAATAGCATCCCAATATTGCTGAAACTGAATTTTGTTGTCCTTGTTTCTTCCACCATTCAAACCTGCCCATTGGCAACTACACAGACAGACTTTGTGATTAATGGTTCATTGTCATGGCCCTTGACTTGTGCCAAGCTAGGGAGGTGGTACCAAGCATCAGATCTGTCATATCACATAAACACTGGGCTGGACTGGGTCAGTGTGTTGGATCCAGCCTGGACAGCACTGGGCCCCTCAGGGCAACACTGGTGGCTTTGTGAACACAGAGAAAGCATGCCACTGTCCCCTCAGAGAGAGAGTGCGTGCGCGCACCCGCAAGAGCTGATGATTCATTTGTCCACAATCTTGTCATGTTATTTGGGCTGATAGTCCTCACCTTTTAAAATAAAGGGCCATATTATTTAAACAATAACTTAATTTCATAGAAACATACTTGTGGGAATTTGAAAAAACTAATGTTATACTGCTGTGCATAGGGTAATCCCATGGTAACAGTGACACCGAGACTCACATTTTTCACTTTAAAATGCATGCTAAACTAAAGCCATTGGTTGCAAAGTTAAATCAACCAACTATGCACAAGGACACATTTTTTTACAAAAATTCACTGAATTTTACAAAAAACATACTTGAACAGCGCAGATGTAAAGCTTCGTAACAGAATTAAATAAAATTCTCCCTCAGTTTGTGACAAAGTTTTCCAAAAACTCTTAAATGTCTACTCTGAATTAAGATGACAAAATGTCTGCAGAAAGAATTGTGTCCCCGTTGTGATTTGACAACTTGATTTTGTTACTGAACAACAGTAAGTCGAGTGCATTAAACATCTGATAACAGAATGATGGTAACTGACATCAGTTATTTAAAATGGTGCCCAAGAGGATGGCGTGTTACATAACCGTAATCAAATGTGCTATTTTGTTCATTTTCTTGCACTGTTTGTAACTTATATTGTACATAATGTTGCTGCTACCGTCTCTTATCACCGAAAATAACTACTAGACATCAGAACTGGGATTACTCACCACGGACTGGAAGAAGCTTTTTCCTTTAACGAGTCTGACGAGAAAGATATACTGCTCTACCGGGGAAAGGCCCAGATCCACGTCATTTGTGTGAAGAAAAGACGGAGGAAAAGAGGACGCAGATCAGGCTGCCTTTTGAGAATCCGTATGCGAGCAAGTAAACTTCCATTGCCATCAATTCTACTTGCTAACATGCAATCATTGGAAAATAAAATGGATGACCTACGATTATCCTATCAACGGGACATTAAGAACTGTAATATCCTGTGTTTCACCGAGTCGAGGCTGAACGACGACATGGACAATATAGAGCTGGAGGTAATTTCAACGCAACGGCAGAACAGGTACGACGAGGGGTGGGAGTGTGTGTCTGTCAATAACAGCTGGTGCACGAAGTCTAGTATTAAAGAAGTCTTGAGGTATTGCTCGCCTAGGGTAGAGTACCTTAGGATAAGCTGTAGACCACACTATATTATTCAAAGCCGTCTATTTACCACCACAGACCGATGCTGGCACTAAGAGCGCACTCAACCAACTCTATAAGGCCATAAGCAAACAAGAATATGCTCACCCAGAAGCGGCGCTCCTAGTGGCCGGGGACTTTAATGCAGGCAAACAAATCAGTTTTACCAAATTTTTACCAGCATGTCACGTGCAACCAGAGGAAAAATAATAATAATAATAAAAAATAAAAAAACTAGACCACCTTTACTCCACACACAGAGACGCATACAAAGCTCTCCTCCGCCCTCCATTTGGCAAATCCGACCATAATTATATCCTCCTGATTCCAAACAAAAACAGGAAGTACCAGTAACTAGCTCAATACGGAAGTGGTCAAATGGCGCAGATGCTACAGGACTGTTTTGCTAGCACAGACTGGAATATGGTCCGGGATTCATCCAATGGCAGAGGAGTATACCACCTCAGTCATTGGCTTCATCAATAAGTGCATCGACAACGTCATCCCCACAGTGACCATACCTACATAACACAACTAGATGCCATGGATTACAGGCAACAGCCGCGCTGAGCTAAAGGCTAGAGCTGCCGCTTTCAAGGAGCGGGACACTAATCCGGACGCCTATGAGAAACCCCGCTATGCCTTCAGACAAAACATCAAACAAGCAAAGCATCAATACAGGATTAAGATTGAATCCTATTCCCCCGCTCTGCTGCTCGTCGGATGTGGAGGGGCTTGAAAACTATTACGGAGTACAAAGGGAAACCCAGACGCGAGCTGCCCAGTGACGCGAGCTTACCAGACAAGCTAAATGCCTTTAATGCTCACTTCGAGGCAAGCAACACTGAAGCATGGACGAGAGCACCAGCTGTTCTGGATGACTGTGATAACGCTCTCGGTAGCCAATGTTAGCAAGACCTTTAAACAGGTCAACATTCGCAAAGCCGTGGGGCCAGATGGATTACCAGGACGTGTACTCAAAGCATGTGCGGACAAACTGTCAAGTGTCTTCACTGACATTTTCAACCTGTCCCTGACTGAGTCTGTAATACCAACATGTTTCAAGCAGACCACCATAGTAGTCTCTGTGTCCAAGGAAGCAAAGGTAACCTGCCTAAATGATTACCCCACCATAGCACACACGTCGGTAGCCATGAAGAGCTTTGAAAGGCTGATCATTCCTCACAGCAGCATCCTCCCGGATACCCTAGACCCACTCCAATTCGCATACCGCCCCAACAGATCCATAGATGACGCAAACTCAATCGCATTCCACACTGCCCTTTCCCACCTGGACAAAAGGAACACCTGTGAGAGAATGATCATTGACTACAGCTCAGCTCTACATCAGTGCCCACGAAGCTCACCACTAAGCTAAGAACCATGGAACTAAACACTTCCCTCTGCAACTGGATCCTAGACTTCCTGATGGGCCGCCCCCAGGTGGTAAGGGTCGACAACAACACATATGCCACGCTGATCCTCAACACTGAGGCCCCTCAGGGGTGTGTACTTAGTCCCCTCCTGTACTCCCTGTTCACCCACGACTGCGTGGCCAAACACGACTCCAACACCATCATTAAGTTTGCTGACGACGCAACAGTGGTAGGTCTGATCACCGACAACGATGAGACAGCCTATAGGGAGGAAGTCAGAACTATATTTTATTATTTTTTACTTTAGTTAATTTGGTAAATATTTTCGTAACTCTTCTTTAACTGCACTGTTGGTTAAGGGCTTGTACGTAAGCATTTCACAGTAAGGTCTACACTTGTATTCGGCGCATGTGACAAATTAAGTTTGATTTGATCATGGGTGCCTGATCTGTACTATATAGAAATGCATAAATAAGGATATCTGATCTATTTACAGGGCTGTGGCGGCGGTCATGACATTTTCTCAGCCGGTTATTGTCATGCAAAAGTCGGTTCGGGTCTCATGGTAATTGACCATTAATTAACATAAACACTTCGGAACTACAGGCCTCCACGCATACAAGCGGCTGATGTGTGCCTTTGGCACGTCTACATTTAAAAAGTCTAAATCAATTTAATATACCAAATCACAATAAATCCATTATTTATTTTAGTCAGGTCTAAAGAAACATGATATGAAGAAGATGTATGTCAGAAGAATAGAATGGGTTTGCCTACTGTATGTTATTTGGCTATGTTCCATGCCTAAGGCTTGTTCATTTAGCTGACAAGATAAGCTTAAAAGTGATGTGCCATTAATTATATTAGGGCTATGATTTTACAGTAAGAAGACTATAATTGAACTTGAATAAAATAGAATATAATTTTTAAAAGGTGCATAAAATCGAGCACACAGCCATGCAATCTCCATGGACAAACATTGGCAGTATAATGGCCTTACTGAAGAGCTCAGTGACTTGCAACGTGGCACCGTCATAGGATGCCACCTTTCCTACAAGTCAGTTTGTCAAATTTCCTTTGGGATGAATTGGAATGCCGACTGCGAGCCAGGCCTAATCGCCCAAAATCAGTGCCCGACCTCACTAATTCTTGTGGTTGAATGGAACCAAGTCCCTGCAGCAATGTTCCAACATCTAGTGGAAAGTCTTCCCAGAAGAATGGAGGCTGTAATAGCAGTAAAGGGGGGGCAACTCCATATTAACATCCATGATTTTGGAATGGGATGTTCAACGAGCAGGAGTCCCCATACCTCTGGCCATGTAGTGTATTATGACTAGCTGTTGTTGCTACAGTGGCTCTAGAGCAGGGGTGTCAAACTCATTCCACGGAGGGCCTAGTGTCTGCAGGTTTTTGGTTTTTCCTTTCAATAAAGCCCTAGACAACCAGGTGTGGGGAGTTCCTAACTAATTAGTGATGTTAATTCATCAATCAAGTACAAGGGAGGAGCGAAAACCCGCAGACACTCGGCCCTCCGTGGAATGAGTTTGACACCTGTGCTCTAGAGGGAAAAAACTAATATTGCACCGTTTTTCAAGCCAAGGTCTTTAGGGAGTCTGCGAGCACAGACGTTCACTTTGCCTAGTTCTGCTAGGAGCAAACAGAACCTATGGCCTTTTCTCAATCGCATACTCCAAGTGTCCTCTCTCCTCCTCTCCTTCTCAAAACCCATTCGATGAGAAAGCCAGAGGTTCCTCCCCTTGGACCTTCTCCATTGGGTCTTGAGGAGGAGAGGATAAGCTCTTAAGGACAACTACCCATGATCCCACTATTTCCATTTACTGTACCCACTGAGCTGCCGACTGACACCGGACGTCCATGGACGTTGAAAAATTGTTGAAATTTGGTCAATCCAAATCTGAACCAATCATGGTGTCTTTTCACAAGATTGACAGCACAGTACAGTTAGGACTGGGTGATTATATCAAATTAATGAATTAGAATGTATGTTTTGCGTGATGTTCCATCACTACATCCTCTCTGACAAGAAGCAGTTTCAACTCGCTATTTGCATTTGAGGTTTGTACAACAGAATCAGTCAAATGGAGAATAATTTAATCCATTTAAATTGAGCTCAGGTGCATCCTGCTTCAAATGATCATTCTTGAGATGTTTCTACAACTTGATTAGAGTCCACCTGTGATAAATTAAATTGATTGGACATGATTTGGAAAAGGCACACATCTGTCTATATAAAAGGTCCCACAGTTGACAGTGCATGTCAGAGCAAAAACCAAGCCATGAGGTCAAAGGAATTGTCCGTAGAGCGACGAGACAGGATTGTGTCGAGGCACAGATCTGAGGAAGGGTACCAAAACAATGGTCTCCATCATTCTTCAATGGAATAAGTTTGGAACCACCAAGACAACCTAGAGCTGGCCTCCTGGCCAAACTGAGCAATCGGGGGAGAAGGGCCTTGCTCAGGGAGGTGACCAAGAACCCAATGGCCATTCTGACATAGCTCCAGAGTTCCTCTGTGGAGATGGGAGAACCTTCCAGAAGGACAACCATCTCTGCAGCACTCCACCAATCAGGCTTTTATGGTAGAGTGGCCAGACGGAAGCCACACCTCAGTAAAAGTCACGACAGCCCGCTTGGAGTTTGTCAAAAAGCACCTAAAGGACTCTCAGACAATGAGAAACAAGATTCTCTGGTCTGATGAAACCAAGATTGAAATCTGGCCTGAATGCCAAGCGTCACATCTGGAGGAAACCTGGCACCATCCCTACGGTGAAGCATAGTGGTGGCAGCATCATGCTGTGGGGATGTTTTTCAGGGGCAGGGACTGGGAGACTATTCAGGATCGAGTGAAAGATGGAGCAAAGTACAGAGAGACCCTTGATGAAAACCTGCTCCAGAGAGGCAAAGGTTCACCTTTCAATACGACCCTAAGCACACAGCCAAAACAATGCTGGAGTGGCTTCGGGACAAGTCCTTGAGAGAATGCATATACAGTTGAAGTCAGAAGTTCACATACACTTAGGTTGGAGTCATTAAAACTTGTTTTTCAGCCACTCCACACATTTCTTGTTAACAAACTATAGTTTTGGCAAGTCGGTTAGGACATCTACTTTGTGCATGACACAAGTGATTTTTCCAACAATTGTTTACAGACAGATTATTTCACTGTATCACAATTCCAGTGGGTCAGAAATGTACATACACAAAGTTGAGTGTGCCTTTAAACAGCTTGGAAAATTCCAGAAAATGATGTCATGGCTTTAGAAGCTTCTGATAGGCTAATTGGCATCATTTGAGTCAATTTGGAGGTGTACATGTGGATGTATTTCAAGGACTACCTTCAAACTCAGTGCCTCTTTGCTTGACATCATGGGAAAATCTAAAGGAATCAGTAAAGACCTCAGAAAAAAATTGTAGACCTCCAAAAGTCTGGTTCATCTTTGGGAGTAATTTCCAAACGCCTGAAGGTACCACATTCATCTGTACAAACAATAGTATGCAAGTATAAACACCATGGGACCACGCAGCCTTCATACCGCTCAGGAATGAGATATATATATATATACACAAAAGTATATATATCCACAATAAAACGAGTCCTATAATCGACATAACCTGAAAGGCCGCTCAGCAAGGAAGAAGCCACTGCTCCAAAACAGTTTGCAACTGCACATGGGGACAAAGATCTTACTTTTTGGAGAAATGTGCTCTGGTCTGATTAAACAAAAATAGAACTGTTTGGCCATAATGACCAACGTTATGTTTGGAGGAAAAAGGGGTAGGATTGCAAGTCGAAAAACACCATCCCAACCGTGAAGCACGGGGGTGGCAGCATCATGTTGTGGGGGTGCTTTGCTGCAGGAGGGACTGGTGCACTTCACAAAATAGATGGCATCATGAAGCAGGAAAATTATGTGGATATATTGAAGCAACATCTCAAGACATCAGTCAGGAAGTTAAAGCTTGGTTGCAAATGGGTCTTCCAAATGAACAATGACCCCAAGCATATGACCCCAACTTCCAAAGTTGTGGCAAAATGGCTTAAGGACAATAAAGTTAAGGTATTGGAGTGGCCATCACAAAGCCCTGACCTCAATCCTATAGAAAAGTTGTGGGCAGAACTGAAAAAGTGTGTGTGAGCATGCAGGCCTACAAACCTGACTCAATTACACCAGCTCTGTTAGGAGGAATGGGCCAAAATTCCCCCAAATTATTGTGGGAAGCTTGTGGAAGACTACCCGAAACATTTGACCCAAGTTAAACAATTTAAAGGCAATGCTACCAAATACTAATTGAGTCTATGTAAACTTCTGACCCACTGGGAATGTGATGAAATAAATAAAAGCTGAAATAAATCACTCTACTCTTATTCTGACATTTCACATTCTTAAAATAAAGTGGTGTTCCTAACTGACCTAAGACAGGGAATTTTTACTAGGATTAAAATGTCAGGAATTATGAAAAACTGAGTTTAAATGTATGTAAACTTCTGACTTCAACTGTATGTGGGGTTTTGTAACAGAATGACAAGACACTAGGCAAAATTTCTTAACTTACAGAAGGCAAATTATTTCTGCAAAATTAGATATAAAATGTTGATATTGGTTGGCAAGGGCCTTAACATTGTGTTTTGAATCATTTCAAATACCTTAAAGCTTTTTGCATTAATTTGACAAATTCTGTGTGCTCCTATGAACTTCACGTTGATGCTCATGGGTCCTTTTACATGGAAATTGCCCAGAATATTTTTTTCACATATTCATTTATGCAACACACACACACAAACTAAACTAAACTTGCCAACATACCTGTAAAAAGCAGTTCCCAATCTGGGTGTGTTCCGGGATGGACACATTATACAGCTGCTGCTGGAACACAGGCTCGTTGTCATTGACGTCCTCAACCATAACGGTGATGGTGGCTGTGGAGGACAGGGCTGGTGACCCCCCGTCGACCGCAACCATCAGGAACCGCACTTCTGTCTCCCTCTCGCGGTCCAACCTGGCTGCCGTGGTAATGAGGCCTGATTCTGGGTCGACGTTGACCAGGTGGTCTTGGTCTGACTGTAGGATGGAGTAGAGGATGGCTGCGTTGACCCCGTCGTCTGAGTCTCTGGCCTGCACACTCAGTAGGGAACTACCCTGGGGTACATCCTCAGAAACAGACACAGTGTAGACGTCCTGGTCAAAAACCGGCCGCCAATCGTTGGTGTCGGTGACCCTCACCAACAATGTGCTTTCACTCTTCAATGGTGGGCTACCGAAGTCCGAGGCAACCACTTTTAACTCGTACAGCCCCTCTTTCTCCCTGTCCAGCTCACCATCCACGCACAAGGCGTACAGGAAGTCATCAGTCTGTTTCAGTGTGAACTTCCCATCGCCACCTTCGAGGGTGACCCTGAGCTTCCCGACCTCTCCCAGGTCGGGGTCAGAGACTGATATCCTCGCAACGTATTCCCCCATACCTGCCCCTTCCGACACCTCGGCTTCCCCAGTCTCACTCAGAAACAATACGTTGATAATGGGGCTGTTGTCATTGATGTCTAGTACCCTAAAGGCTACAAAGGTGCTGCTATACTCCGGCTGGGCACCATTATCCCTCGCCCTGACAATCAACTCATGAAATGGCTGTGTCTCAAAGTCTAAGGGTTTGTTAACATGGATGACACCAGAAGTTCCGTTGATGACAAAGAATTCATTCGGGTCACTCTGGCGTCGGTTGATCTCGTAGGTTACGAGCCCATTGTCTCCGAGGTCCAGATCTGTGGCGTAGACCTGACACACAGGTGACATTACCAGAGCATCCTCCCACACTGAAGCTTGGTATTCAGTCTGATTGAACACAGGTGGGTTGTCATTTTCATCCGAGACGTGGATATAAACCTTAAGCAGCCCCGTTTTAGGCGGGATACCCCCATCAAATGCCTCAATGGTCAGGGAATAAAGATCTCTTGTTTCTCTATCCAATTTGTCAGTGAGGATGAGGTCCAGGTTGAATAGATTTCCAACCCCCTCACGATATTTCACCATAAAAATATTTCCCATCTCACTTTCAGTGATGCGGTAACCCCGAGTTCCAAACTCACCATCATCCTGGTCTTTTGCCCCTTCAAATTCAAAGCGAGTTCCTGGAGGACTTAATTCTGACACATTCAACTCCACCTTTTCAGTGGAGAATACAGGAGAATGGTCATTCACATCTTTAACCACTATTTTTACCTTAATCACATCACCTGTGAGAGTGGCTGCCACAAATTCATACTGGTCTCTGCTCTCCCTGTCCAGCACCACAGCTGTTGAAATTATTCCAGTGTCTGCATCTATTTCCAAGTCTTTAAAAACATAAGAATCTCTACTTTCAGATATAAAAAATCCACTGCTTGGAGTCTGTAACCCCGCTCTTATATCCCCAACAATAGTCCTTGCAGGTAGTCCCTCTTCAATTGAGAGACTGAGGTTGTACACCTGTTGAGCAAATGAGCGCTCCCACAAAAGACACACAGCAAATAGTTTAAATAAAGTCGCCGCATTTCGACGGCTAATTCTGGCCCTCGACATTTTATATTCCGAAGTTTAATTTACATATTTCCGTGTAAAATGAATCTCAAACACGGCGAGTCTTGAAGATAACGTTACTCACGTTTCAGACAGATACTCAAAATGAGGACAGGTAACAACACATTCTTGCGCTCGGTTAGAGGAAAGTTCACTCTTCAACATGTAAAACATGGTTACACAGCGTATTTAACGTAATATGATTAGGTCCCTCGAAATGTTTATAATATTGGAAAAATAGTAATGCGCCGAAATCCGTCGGGCAAGAATACACACTGAAACCGCGCTGGTACTAGCGGCAACCCAACTAGAGCGCGCACCACGCACCTTCAATGACCCGAGTGTCGGTGGCCTTGACAGCCTGTCAGCTCTAATTAGGTCACGTGAGGTACAGTGTTTAACCTTTAAACATCCAGATGGAATGAAATAACGTTAAATTCATCAGCACATATGTTAGTTGTTGCTATTATTTAATCAGATTAAAATATGTTGAATAAATTGTGTTTAAATAAAGTTAAAGAAAATGTCAAAGTCCCCAGAAAATCTAATGCTAAAATTACTTGAAACAAGTAATATTAATGCATAAAAAATGGTACTGTAATTAGTCACATCATTTGAAGTGTATTATCTTAAATGTAGGCCTAAACGTATTATTTCTGCTGTTCATAATTGTCTAATCATAATTATTAAGATAACCTGTCATCTACTGTTATAGATTCAATATTCTTAACCTAGCAATATTCTTGTGCCTAATATATTTTCTGTAGAGAACATATCTACTGATATGTTCTGTCATGGCACTTGGGTTCAAATGCTTTTGTCTGGTTGTGTCTAGAAGGAGTATAGCTCCATCTAGATGTCATGTCAGGGATAACAGTTGTTGACAACTGTAGCGTTTTAGTCAAGCCTAACCCTACCCCTTTTCTTAACCTTAACCTCATTCTCCTAACCTGCTGCGTTAGTTCTCCTAACATGTTACGTAAACTCACGTCTGTCCATACCTGGGTTAGGATTAGCTAAAATTCTGCAGTTGTCAACAAATCATCAGTCCCGACAAAACATCAGTATCACCACACCGGTGATAGGGAGTAGTACACTGCGTTGTACGAGATCTTCAGTTTCTTGGAGATTTCTCACATGGAATTGCCTTCATTTCTCAGAACAAGAATAGACTGACGAGTTTCAGAAGAAAGTTATTTGTTTCTGGACATTTTGAGCCTGTAATCGAACCCACAAATGCTGATGCTCCAGATACTCAACTAGTCTAAAGAAGGACAGTTTTATTGCTTCTTTAATCAGGACGACAGTTTTCAGCTGTGCTAACATAATTGCAAAAGGATTTTCTAATGATCAATTAGCCTTTTAAAATGATACATTTGGATTAGCATGCCATTGAAACACAGGAGTGATGGTTGCTGATAATGGGCCTCTGTACGCATATGTAGATATTCCATAAAAAATCTGCCGTTTCCAGCTACAATAGTCATTTACAACATTAACAATCTCTACACTGTATTTCTAATCAATTTGATGTTATTTTAATGGACAATTTGTTGGCTTTTCTTTCAAAAAAAGGACATTTCAAACCCCTGGCACTTCACAGTCGACTTACCAGTAGCAGCGTCCAGTCAGACCCTGTCTACACAGCACCTGTTCCCAGAAGTCAAATATCTCTGGATTACAGTATCAGGATATCACCGACTCTGTGTAAACAACATCTCCATCATTCTGTTCTCCTCAGACAGAAAGATGCCATGAAAGGCTGTGTTTGAGTCCATTGTGAGATCACAAGCCTCTATTGATGAGAAAATAAGTTAGAGAAGAGAGAATTGTCTGGATCAGAACCTGTGTGTGTGTATGAAACTAAGGAAAGGCTTTTATTGCCTTGAAATTCTTATATCAAACACACGTCCTAAGCAGCTGTGATTTCACCCAGAACTCTTCATTATTATCCATACTGTGGGAGAGGCAGTAGAACAGACAGTGAGTGACAGACACAGCCAGTGTATAAACTGCAGTTTAGTAGAATGACAAACCCACTGGGCACAGACATCAATTCAACTTCTATTCCATGTTGGTTCAAAGTCATTTAATTGAAATGACGTGGAAACAACGTTAATTTAACCAGTGTGTGCCCAGTGGGAAGTAAGAGTTCTAGACACAATATCAGTTCAATAAGTTAGGCTACAGCATCAGTTACACTATTTCTATTAGAAAGATGACATTATTTCTGTCACAATTCATGATTGCCACAACAAGAATTGGATCAGAATTCTTATAACTGTGAAACAAGCTGGAAAGTAAGGTACACACAAACAAAACATTTTGAAAAGTCACTTTACTAACTTGAGTTTCTACAGTGTAGATCTTCCAGTCGAGCAGAGGGCAGCTTCACTCCTGCGTCTCCTGGGTGATTGAAGCTCAGTGTCAGCTATTTCAGGTGGGAGAAGACATCAGATCAGATCAGAGGCCAGGAAAGCGCAACCTTCCTCTGTGACTCTACAGAATGCCAG
This sequence comes from Salvelinus sp. IW2-2015, assembly GCF_002910315.2. Classification (NCBI taxonomy): domain Eukaryota; kingdom Metazoa; phylum Chordata; class Actinopteri; order Salmoniformes; family Salmonidae; genus Salvelinus; species Salvelinus sp. IW2-2015. Next base: position 43,983,355 of record NC_036853.1, read on the forward strand.
CCTATAGAGAGAGATCATCATGATTTTACAACAACTTCCTTCTGGTGATGAAAACTGGGTCACTAATCATCAAACGTCTCAGAGTTAGGGTAAAAACAACGTTTGGACTAAAATACCAGGACCATATTATGAAGCTGTTCAGGCAGAGGTAAAGCAATACATTCCAGCTAATGATTATGACAATTTCTACTAAAGTAAAGGAAACGCAATGATGACGATTGAATGTGTCCGGAATGCTGAGGAACAGCCAATAGCATGCTGAGGAAACATTAGCAGTGTCAAGTGAATGAGCACACGATTTTTCCTAAATATTGATCCTTATGGCCTAATAAGCTTCATGTTACCATCTAGTTTTGCCTAGAAAAGTACCACTCTAAGTGCTTCTTAGTCCAGGACTAGGCTTAAAGCTACATGTTTTTTTAAGACGAGCCCTGACCTCAGTATTTCCAGGTTCCCCAGTCCAGCAGAGAGCAGCACCACTCCTGAATCTTGCAGGTCAATGTTACTCAGATCCAGTTCTGAAGTGAGATCTAAGACCAAATCCTCACAAGACTCCTCTGTAAGTGTATAGCCGGCAAGCCTACAAAAACAGAGAAAGCACCATTTAATTGAAATGTGTTGTTTTACTTCACCGGTTTAATATATATATATGTTATATAATAATCATAAAATCTCACATAGGGCATATCTGCGGCCTAATTTATTCTGTATTCAATAAGGAGTTTAATTATTACACAGCGCAATGCACGTGGTAAATTCAATGAAATTAGGAGCTCCTGTCTATCTGAAATGTTATGGTAAGTTTGCTCCCAGCAGTGCATGTGTCAATATGAGAACAAATGATTGGTGAACACGAGGCAACACAAAGTGTCAACAAGTTGGGTAGTTTTTAATCTTGTATGTCTGTATCTACATGGCTGTAAATGCCCAGTGAATACAATAGTTGTGGTTTTGATATTATGCATACTGTACCTGTTGTACACAGAGTCTTATATGTTCTTTCCTTTTAGACAATTAACATTTTAATGTGATGTATGCATTCATAGGGCTACATATGTATCTGTAAGCTTATGAGTGCCCACTGCCCAGTAAAAGAATTGTAACAGAAAATAATAACAATGGATGTTTCTCAAAATGCATACTACCGTGCTCTGAGCATGCAAATTGGAGCACGGGAGGGATCGGAGTATGAGTCCAAATCGAAGTATGCAAAACGGAGCATAGAGGGCACTTCTCGAATGCGTACTCCGTTTGTACACACCTGTCTATATAAGGTTCCACAGTTGAAAGTGCATGTCAGAGCAAAAACCAAGCCTGAGGTTGAAGGAATTGTCTGTAAAGCTCTGAGACAGGACTGTGTCGAAGGCACAGATCTGGGGAAGGGTATCAAAAAATGTCTGCAGCATAGAAGGTCCCCAAGAACACAGTAGCCTCCATCACTTGGAACCACCAAGACTCTTCCTAGAGCTGGCCGCTCCGCCAAACTGAGCAATCACGGGAGAATGGCCTTGGTCAGGGAGGTGACCAAGAACCCGATGTTCACCCTGACAGAGCTCTAGAGTTCCTCTGTGGAGATGGGAGAACCTTCCAGAAGGACAACCATCTCTGCAGCACTCCATCAATCAGGCCTTTATGGTAGAGTGGGCAGACGGAAGTAAAAGGCACATGACAGCCCGCTTGGATTTTGCCAAAAGGTACATAAAAACTCTCAGACCATGAGAAACAAGATTCTCTGGTGTGATGAAATCAAGATTGAACTCTTTGGCCTGAATGCCAAATGTCATGCCTGGAGGAAACCTTGCACCGTCCCTACAGTGAAGCATGGTGGTGGCAGCATCATGCTGTGGGGATGTTTTTCAGAGGCAGGGACTGGGAGACTAGTCAGAAATTAGGCAAAGATGAATGGAACAAAGTACAGAGAGATCCTTGAGGAAAACCTGCTCCAGAGCGCTCAGGACCTCAGACTGGGGGTGAAGGTTCGCCTTCCAACAGGGCAACGACCCTAGGCACACAGCCAAGACAACGCACGAGTCCAGACTTGAACCCGATCTAACATCTTGGGAGAGACCTGAAAATAGCTGTGCAACAACGCTCCCCATCCAACCTGACAGAGCTTGAGAGAATCTGCAGAGAATAATGTGAGAAACTCCGCAAATCCAGGTGTGCCAAGCTTAAACCAATTCATTTAGATTTCCCCTTTATCTTTGTGTGTGTGTGTGTGTGTGTGTGTGTGTGTGTGTGTGTGTGTGTGTGTGTGTGTGTGTGTGTGGTGTGTGTGTGTGTGTGTGTGTGTGTGTGTGTGTGTGTGTAAAAACCGCAGCTTTTGCACTCTCCTCTGTCAGCCTTGTTTGACAATCTGGACCCCCTGTTACCACTGCCTACTTCCCCTTTCTTCCTCCAGATCTACAGGAGACTTGTCATGTGGTCGTCATGTTGTTCCCTTTCCTCCTATACTACCCATGAAACACACTGACCTTTACACCAGTGCATGTACACACTCTTAGGAAACTCAGTGGCGGACCACTCAGTGGAGCCATATATGGGCTAAGTGTTCCGACACAGGGCTTGAGACAGAGTGAACCTACAATACCTGTGCAGACTTTGTTCAAGAAACAGCATCTGTCATTTCTGACCACATTGTGTGATAGTGGATTTCTCGTTAATTTATTTTTGGTTTATTGGTAAACAAACAAGGGGATAGTACGTAAAAATGGCATCCGCCAACCAACATTGAGACATTTTCGATAACATGATTTTTATTGAAGCCTTTGTTTAAAAAATTGCATACATTTAATTGCTTTCTCTCTTCAGAAACTAATCGGCTCGTTTGATAATAGCACACTTGGCTGTCACATTACATTTGAGAAGTATTAAATTATCACAGATTGTACCCTTTTGAAATGAAATTGTCCCTCTGAATGCATCCAGCGTTCTGACGAATGTCATCTGAGGAAGAACAGAACAGGTTCAAATCATTCATTTTCATCCCAGACATTTCAATGTTCTTGTCTAATAGTGATCCCTGTTTGTTACAAGCTGTACAAATTGACTTCAACAAACACAATTGCATATGCAGCTTCTATATCTGCTTTTTAGACTCCTATGAGCTATTTCTGTGGGTGATGGTTGACTGTTTCAACGCCAACGTTCTGATCTCTGCTGTTTGCGCAGGCAGACAAACAGATGAACACAGAATGACAATAGATCACAAGTAACAAGACAAAAAGCTGTAGGAGAAGAGTCGTTAGCTTCTGCTCGGAGGCTGAAACACCTTCATTGTCCCGTTGGTATGAAGAGATTTGGGAGACAGGCTCAGGAATGCGTAATAGTTTTTTTTATTATACCCCAATTTACGGCGTGCTGTGTAAAGGCACGGGGACGAAGACCAAACAAACACAGAACAAAAACACAGGGTTGAAAGCCAAACAAAAGAGCGAGGAGTACCTCGAATAAATAACACAAGCGCACAATGATTATCACACGAGACGAGACCCGTAATCATCTGCGCAATCCACAAGGGTACGAAAGCCCAAAACACACAGCGCAGGTACTCACACGCACCAATGGACATAGTAACAATAATCGACAAGACCATGGAAACCAAAGGGCACGTACAGTACAATGCCTTCCGAAAGTATTCAGACCTCTTGACTTTTTCCACATTTTGATGCGTTACAGCCTTATTCTAAAATGTATTAAATCGTTTTTTCCCTCATCAACCTACACACTATACCCCATAATGACAAAGCAAAAACAGGATTTTCGAAATGTTCACTATTTTATAAAAAAAAACGAATTTACATAAGTATTCAGACCCTTCACTCAGTACTTTGTTGAATCACCTTTGGCAGCTATTACAGCCTCGATTCTTCTTGGGTATGACACTCGTTTTTGGGGAGTTTCTCCCATTCTTCTTTGCAGATCCTCTCAAGCTCTGTCAGGTTGGATGGGGATCGTTGCTGCACAGCTATTTTCAGGTCTCTCCCAAGATGTTCCATCGGATTCAAGTCCGGGCTCGTGCGTTGTCTTCGCTGTGTGCTTAGGGTCGTTGCACTGTTGGAAGGTGAACCTTCGCCCCAGTCTGAGGTCCTGAGCGCTCTGGAGCAGGTTTTCCTCAAGGATCTCTCTGTACTTTGCTCTGTTCATCTTTGCTTCAATCCTGACTAGTCTCCCAGTCCCTGCCACTGAAAAGATACCCACAGCATGATGCTTCCACCACCATGCTTCACTGTAGGGATGCTGCAAGGTTTCCTCCAGGCGTGACTTCTGGCATTCAGACCAAAGAGTTCAATCTTGGTTTCATCACACGAGAAAATCTTGTTTCTCATGTTCTGAGAGTTTTTATGTTCCTTTTGGCAAAATCCAAGCGGGCTGTCATGTGCCTTTTACTTCCGTCTGCCCACTCTACCATAAAGGCCTGATTGGTGGAGTGCTGCAGAGATGGTTGTCCTTCTGGAAGGTTCTCCTATCTCCACAGGGGAACTCTAGAGCTCTGTCAGGGTGAACATCGGGTTCTTGGTCACCTCCCTGACCAAGGCCCTTGTCCCGTGATTGCTCAGTTTAGCGGTTTAGCTCTAGGAAGAGTCTTGGTGGTTCCAAGTGATGCAGGCTACTGTGTTCTTGGGGACCTTCAATGCTGCAGACATTTTTTGGTACCCTTCCCCAGATCTGTGCCTTCGACACAGTCCTGTCTCAGGCCTTTACAGACAATTCCTTCAACCTCAGGCTTGGTTTATGCTCTGACATGCACTTTCAACTGTGGGACCTTATATAGACAGGTGTGTGCCTTTCCAAATCATGTCCAATCAATTAAATGTATTACAGGTGGACTGCAATCAATTTGTAGCAACATCTCAAGGATGATTAATGGAAACAGGATGCTCCTGAGCTCAATTTTGAGTCTCATAGCAACGGGTCTGAATACTTATTGTCACGTTCCTGACCTGTTTTCTGTTGTTTTGTATGTGTTAGTCGGTCAGGGCGTGAGTGTGGGTGGGCATTTCTATGTTATGTGTTTCTATGTTGGTAAATGGGTGACCTGATATGGTTCTCAATTAGAGGCAGGTGGTTTTCATCTCCTCTGATTGAGAACCATATTAAGGTAGGTGGTTTCACATTGTTTGTTTGTGGGTGATTGTCGCTGTGTCTGTGTTTATTTGCACCACACAGTACTGTCTCGTCTCGTTCGTTCGTTCCTGTTCATGCGTGCTTCGTTATATGTAGTTTGCATGTTCAGGTTAGTCTACGTTGTTTGTTTGTTATTTTGTAAATATTCAAGTATAGTTCGTGTCAGTGTTCGTCGTGTCTAATAAATTCATTCATGTCTACATACCTCGCTGCACATTGGTCATCTGATCCCTCTCTCCTCGTCCGAGGAGGAGGAAGAATTAGAGTTTCGTTACACTTATATAAATTAGCTATTTCTGTGTTTTACTTTTAATACATTTGCAAAAAATTCTAAAAACCTGTTTTCGCTTTGTTATTATGGGATATTGTGTGTAGATTAATGAGGACGTTTTTGTTTAATCCATTTTAGAATAAGGCTGTAACATTAAAAAAGTCAAGGGGTCTGAATACTTTCCGAAGGCACTGTATTTTGAGGCATGCATCAATGCAAGCTTCAACAGAAAGTATGCAAAGAAATATGAAGCAACCATGTAAGAAATTATGAAAAATATAATGAAATCTTTGGCGGACATTATTTGAGTTGAAGCGAGAGAAAATACACTCCGACCTCGATATTAAATGTTTCCTATTCACATCTCATATTTTGCCCGAAAACAATATTTTATCTTGATATGTTAATAAATACATTCTGTGTTAATTTTGGCATGTTTACCTGCCTATGTACCATAGATAGCAAGCCCATAATACGTCAACAGGGCTATCTGGCTAGCTAGTAGTACTGTTAGCTAGCTATATAGCCACGAATAATTGTTAGTTAGCTACCCACAAATTATTGACATCTATCTTGCTTAATATTAGTTTTAGGTCATTTCTGCCTGTTAAACTCTGGTTAGCTACATTATTAGGATCTCTAGCTGATAATTATGAAGTAAAACTTTTGCTTGGTGTATATCTTGTTTTGTCTGTTGTTGCCATTGACCTGGCTGGAAGAAGGTCCAGTGAATGGGCGTGAGGTAATACAGCAGGGGGAGTGCGAGTGCTTCTCAAATATATTGTTTTAGCCATTCTCCACACTCGTTGTCACAAGAACGTACTCAAGAGAACGTGGTCGGAGAATGCACTCGGAGTATGAGAGTGTGGAGCACGGTAGTATGCATATTGAGAAACACCCAATGTGTCAGAACATGTTTTTTTTATTGGAAAACTAATTCTGACCTCAGTGTCTGTAGTTTACAGAGTGGACCTTTCAATGCCGTTAAGAGAACCCTCAGTCATCACCATCACCACTATCTTCATCACAGTCCGCATGATAATTTTCCTCTTCCTCATCCTCCTCCTCATCATCATTTTTTTTAAATTTTTTAATTTTATTTCACCTTTATTTAACCAGGTAGGCTAGTTGAGAACAAGTTCTCATTTGCAACTGCGACCTGGCCAAGATAAAGCATAGCAGTGTGAACAGACAACACAGAGTTACACATGGAGTAAACAATAAACAAGTCAATAACATGGTAGAAAAAAGAGAATCTATATACAATGTGTGCAAAAGGCATGAGGTAGGCAATAAATCGAAGGCCAACCAAAAATTCTGAGATTTCCATACCCAACTATAACACTTTCCGTCAAGATAGAACTGCCAAAGGGGGAGGAGTTGCAATCTACTGCAGAGATAGCCTGCAAAGTTCTGTCATACTTTCCAGGTCTATGCCCAAACAGTTCGAACTTCTAATTTTAAAAATTCATCTCTCCAGAAATAAGTCTCTCACTGTTGCCGCCTGCTACCGACCCCCTCAGCTCCCAGCTGTGCCCTGGACACCATCTGTGAATTGATCGCTCCCCATCTAGCTTCAGAGTTTGTTCTGCTAGGTGACCTAAACTGGGATATGCTTAACACCCCGGCAGTCCTACAATCCAAGCTTGATGCCCTCAATCTCACACAAATCATCAAGGAACCCACCAGGTACAACCCTAAATCCGTAAACAGGGGCACCCTAATAGACATTATCTGACCAACCTGCCCTCCAATACACCTCTGCTGTCTTCAATCAAGATCTCAGCGATCACTGCCTCATTGCCTGTATCGCCACGGGTCCGCGGTCAAACGACCACCCCTCATCACTGTCAAACGCTCCCTAAAACACTTCTGCGAGCAGGCCTTTCTAATCGACCTGGCCCGGGTACCCTGGAAGGATATTGACCTCATCCCGTCAGTTGAGGATGCTGGTCATTCTTTAAATGTTACTTCCTCACCATATTAGACAAGCATGCTCCGTTCAAAAAATGCAGAACTAAGACAGATATAGCCCTTGGTTCACTCCAGACCTGACTGCCCTCGACCAGCACAAAAACATCCTGTGGCGAACTGCAATAGCATCGAAGAGCCCCCCGCGATATGCAACTGTTCAGGGAAGTCAGGAACCAATACACGCAGTCAGTCAGGAAAGCAAAGGCCAGCTTTTCAAGCAGAAATTTGCATCCTGCAGCTCTAACTCCAAAAGTTCTGGATACTGTAAAGTCCATGAGAACAAGAGCACCTCCTCCCAGCTGCCACTGCACTGAGGCTAGGTAACACGGTCACCACCGATAAATCCGTGATAATCGAAGACTTCAACAAGCATTTCTCAATGGCTGGCCATGCCTTCCTCATGGCGACTCCAACCTCGGCCAACAGCCCCGCCCCCCCCGCTGCTACTCGCCCAAGCCTCCCAGCTTCTCCTTTACCCAAATCCAGATAGCAGATGTTCTGAAAGAGCTGGAAAACCTGGACCATACAAATCAGCTGGGCTTGACAATCTGGACCCCCTATTCTGAAACTGTCTGCCGCCATTGTCGCACCCCCTATTACCAGCCTGTTCAACCTCTCCTTCTATCATCTGAGTCCCAAGGATTGGAAAGCTGCGCGGTCATCCCCCTCTTCAAAGGGGGAGACACCCTGGACCCAAACTGTTACAGACTATATCCATCCTGCCTGCCTATCTAAGGTCTTCGAAAGCCAAGTCAACAAACAGATCACTGACCATCTCGAATCCCACCGTACCTTCTCCGCTGTGCAATCCGGTTTCCGAGCCGGTCACGGGTGCACTCAGCCACGCTCAAGGTACTAAACGACATCATAACGCCATCGATAAAAGACATTACTGTGCAGCCGTCTTCATCGACCTGGCCAGGCTTTCGACTCTGCAATCACCATATTCTATCGGCAGACTCAGTAGCCTCGGTTTTTCTAATGACTGCTTGCCTGTTCACCAACTACTTGCAGACAGAGTTCAGTGTGTCAAATCGGAGGGCATGTTGTCCGGTCCTCTGGCAGTCTCTATGGGGGTACCCACAGGGTTCAATTCTCGGGCCGACTCTTTTCTCTGTATACTCAATGATGTTGCTTCTTGCTGCGGGCGATTCCCTGATCCACCTCTACGCAGACGACACCA